>NW_019949208.1:0-11899 GCF_002910315.2 Salvelinus sp. IW2-2015 | reverse complement strand
GGTCTCAGGGTGATGGTGGAACAGGTCTCCGGGTGGCTGTATCACCACACCCTGGAGGACCTGTATCACCACACCCTGGAGGACCTGTATCACCACACCCTGGAGGACCTGTATCACCACACCCTGGAGGACCTGTATCACCACATATCAAAATACTGTGCAGCATGGTTCCATCCAGTCCTCGGGACATGAGGTCAATCAGGGGGAGGTTCTCATTTGTCCATCTCAGATAGCTGTCCCAGACAATTATTCTGATCCAATATACAGCCTCGCAGGCGTCCGGCGTGATGCCAGATCCTACTGCATGAAACAGGCAAGTCCCACTGTGGTTTTTATAATATTAAAGCAGACACCCTCCCTCGGCCCCGGACAGACTTTCTGTTTCTTTCTTTTTTGCAGGAGGAGGGAAAACCCCGTGCTTGGCACTAGACATGAAACAGTTGAAGTGTGTGTGTGTTTGACTGTAGTCCAGTGTTCACTACCATTTAAGCCCTTGTCCAAATGCCCCTTTTCTCACAGTCTCCTGCTGTTCCATATTAGGGCGCAATTTACGTGAAGGTGTCTTTATTCATGTCTAAACTTAATAATATTGTGGAACATTTACTGTAGTACTTACAACACTTTGTGTTCATGTCCAAACATATTTAAACGCTTTTTTCCTGAGACGTAACCAAGCAATTGTGTCCCAACAATGAAAAAATCTCTGTCTGTCTGTCTTTCAATAAATCGTAAACTTGCACGAACCCAAATGTGTAGAGACTCCCCTCTCTATCCAAGCACATTGATCATCCTCACGTTTGCCATCAGAGTTCTTAGTTCAACACACCTTGATTCCTATACATTCCAGTATGAAAAGACTCTTTCAAAACCTTCAATTGAGAGACCTGCTTCCTTGACCTTTTCTCTTGATTGTTGTCCCTCAAGGTTTAAGTGCTGAGGTGTCCTTGGTTTGGATGTTGGTGCACACAGGTGTGTCCCTATATAAACATATTAATTAAGGCAAAACATGTACTAAATCAGCACTCCTCTGAGCCACTTTATGAATACAGCTCGTATTTGTAGCTTCACCTCTGATTCACAATACCACACCGTAGTATACTACTGCAGTTACTTCATCCTTTCTAAGTAGTGTCTATTTCAACATGAAGGTCAATATCGATTGCGATGTGGGAGTCGTTTATAACTGCGCTGGATGCTGGAGGTGAATGATGGGAGAAACCAGCAGCAATACTGTTGAGAGTATCTATCTCCAGATGACATGTCCAATGTCTAATTGGGTCCATGTATCGATGGAGAGGCCAAATTGGCAGGTGCACGTTACATTTTGATAATAATAGGCCTGGTTAGTGCTGCAGTCTCTAGGAAGCAGCTGCCTCACTGGGAAATCAAATGTCCCTCTGACATCAGACTAGTATTATTCATGTACCAGGAAACGGTTTGCTAGCACCGTAGAGGTAAAGCCTAATGTTAAGTATAGGTTAAAATGTTTGACAGATGTCTCCATTTTGGTTAGTGCGGCCATTGCTCTTACTCCTCATCTCCTCAGATGTTAGATGTTAAACCAACTGGCCTCCCCCTTCGCCCTCACAGAAAGGACAGGTTTTTGCAGAGCAAGTCCAGAATCAAACACACAAATCACCATACACAACAACACTTTATTGACTTTCTCTTTTTTTTCTAAATCTCTCTGTCCAGGCTATATTGCCATTTTAATCACCTGATAAATCACCTGATTGCTAGTGCTTTTTTAATCACATTGTACTCAAGAAGCAAAAAAAAATAACACCAATTCGATACCAAGAACATTGGTCAGTCCAATAACTCAGCTGAACTTGTCGTAGTGCAACACAAACACAATACATTGGTAGTGTATGGCTACCTAGGCGTTAGCCTGATGCATCCTGACAAGGCTCACAGTTGATGCCGTGACTCACAAACCCATTACCCCCTGGCCATGAGGAAAATGCATTATTAATAACAACTAGGGCCAAAGGTCAGTGAATCCTGATTCATTACGTTAGCTTTCAATGGCCATCAGATCTAGGATCAGCTTCCCCACCCCAAATCCTAACCTTATCCATTAGTGTGGGAATGAAACTTCACCCTACATCGTAGAAACTTCTGTGTCTAATATCAACTCTAGAGGGAAAAATCACAACAGAGGCTGTCTCAATTTAAAAAATAAAAAAAAAGATTACACCATATGTAAAAATAAATAAACAGAATAAAGAGATCTATCATTGAAAAGTTGACCATTGGGTTAAAGCGGTAACACTCACTAAAAAACATACATTATGAATGCACAAGACATTATGAATGCATTTGTAGGCATGTGATACAAGGCACTCAGAATGTGTTCATACTATGGCTGTCGGAGTTAATCAGTTAACCTTTACGGCAGGTATTCCAAAACTGGGGTACGTGTACCAATGCCGTCGGGGATATACGCCAAATAAAATGATGATTCACATTAAAAAATATATATAATAATAATTTTTATTTTATTTTTATTATTCACATTTTCAAACAGTACATTTATATTTTCCAACGGGGCTATACATTTGTGTGAGGGTTTTTCTCTCGACTGAGTAGCCTTGTTTTCAGTGCCAAAAATAAAATCAAACCATCTAGTGTTCAGCGAAATATCAACACAATGTCAAATACAGGTAGCCTAGTCAAACAATTAACATCCAATCACATTAACCGTTACTCTCTCACGGGAAACCTTCACTCTTGCGGAGACATTAGAAACGAAACATGACAATTTGAAAAATAAGCCACGGGAGTTTTTTGAGCGAGAATAAAGACAACTTTCGAGTAGTAAGACATGTATAAAAGCAACAGATACCATGAATGAGAAGGGGCTAGAAGCGTCTTATATGGTGAGCTACCGAGTGGCTAGGACAGGCAAGCCTCATACTATTGTGGATGACTTAATTCTTCCTGCTGCCGTTTGAAGGGGTACGGGACTATAAAAAGTTTGGGAACCACTGCTCTACGGGATCAGTGTCGTCGTCCCCCCTCCCCCCCGCAGGACGGTTGAGCTAATGTAGGCTAATGTGATTAGCATGAGGTTGTAAGTAGCAAAAGAAATCAGGACATAGACATATCTGATATGGGCAGAAAGCTTAAATTCTTGTTAATCTGCACTGCACTGTCCAATTTACAGTAGCTATTACAGTGCAAGAATACCATGCTATTGTTTGAGGGGAGTGCACAATTATGAACTTGAAAATGTATTAATAAACCAATTAGGCACATTTGGGCAGTCTTGATACAACATTTTGAACAGATATCCAATGGTTCATTGGATCAGTCTTAAACTTTGCACATACACTGCTGCCATCTAGTGGCCAAAATCTATATTGTGCCTGGGCTGGCATAATACATTATGATATTTCTCTTGCATTTCAAAGATGATGGTACAACAACAACAAAAAATACAAGTTTTTTTCTTTGTATTATCTTTTACCAGATCTAATGTGTTATATTCTCCTACATTAATTTCACATTTCCACAAACTTCAAAGTGTTTCCTTTCAAATGGTATCAAGAATATGCATATCCTTGATCAATGTCCTGAGCTACAGGCAGTTAGATTTGGGTATGTCATTTTAGACGAAAATTGGTAAACAAGGTCAGATCCTTAAGAGGATCATATGTGTAATTTTGTGCATCATTTTTGGGGATTGTGATTAATCGCATTGTCTGAAAGTTTTCAAAAGACACTGAAAACATCCCATACACAATCTATATAGCTAAAAACAACAATGCAATGTGCTTTCTCAATTTTTCAAATTTTGCTAATCTTTACTTTAGACAAAATCAAGATGTCAATATTCTTGTAATGTTTTTTTGTATGATTTTTTTTAAATTACAGTTTAATTTAAGCAAATTCAGAATTTGCTATGAATCACGATTAATCACAGCAAATCCTACGATTATCTAAATTAATTGCTTACGAGGTTACCATGAATTACCATGAATTGTTTACGAGGTTAATGTTTGATTTGTTACATTAAATAGTTCAGTAATGACTTGACTTTAAAGGGGCAATCAGCAGTTGCTACATAGATTTTTGTACTTATAAATGAATGATATGTAGCTACCCATTGATTCTTGAAGAATATAACTTATAAATGCCTCATGAGATTAATTTAACTATTGTACCCCATCAAAAATAAGTACATGTAAACAAACACTATATAACCTTAAAACATGGTTAAAATGATATGCATCCTTGCACCCATAACTCTGTCTATGAATTTGAGAGTGGTTACATTTCTCCAGCCACCCCTTCAGCTTTTTACCAAAACAAGGGCGGGGACTGGGACTACGCTTTGTTATTATTTCTACTGATTGAAAAGAAAAGTTGCACATGTGAGCAGTATGATGGATGTTATCACAAATTATGTTAATGAGAAATGAGATGAGACGTGTGTTGACTTATTATAATCCTAATTGTTTTATAATTATAATGATTAATTCACATCAATCTCAAATCAAGAATGATCAAGGAGGACATGAGTTCAAAGTTACGCATCCTGGAAGAGGTAGGTTACTGGCAAACATTTGTATTGGGAGTTTATTATTTTCTGTCCGTCTGAAGCAGTTGTGTGGGAGTGGCAAGGATTTATAGTTTCATAGTGGGTAGTTGAGTGAGTTTCGCTTCCTCTTTCTGATAAATTAGCCGTGGTCCGCTAACCGTGAAAACCAACTTCCAGGAATCCAAGTCCATTCACTCCCTAACCCATCATGCTCCACGGCACTTAGCGCAATAAAGTTCTGACACAACTTGAAAGGAAGCCTTGACCCATTGTGCCTTCCTGTAGATACAAGAACAAGGCTGCTCTGACTCTCATCTCACAAGAAGGTAGCAGTATTTGTAAAGAATTCCTTTATGCATCAACCAACTGTGAATACCCCATAAGACATAAATAAGCATAGGTCCCATACTGCATGTAGAGTAACCCACTGTTTTATTGTTGTCATGCCATACATACTGCATTTAGATGAACCTACTGTTCTATTGTTGTCAGGCCGTACATACTGTATGTTTGGCTTGGCTATGAATTAACAGAAAGGAGTTGTCTGAAAGCCCAAATAGATTGGACCATCACTAGACATACGTTCCCTCTGAAAGAGTTGATTCAAACACACATGAATGGGGAATCATATAGTTGGTTAACTCTGATAGACAGAGGTTACAGGATCTCAGTGTAACGTTACTGCACAGTTCCATGTGCTGTTCCCAGCTTGGCCTTGACCCTCATGAGTGGCCACATTTGTCCTTCCTGCCACTTCAAAGCCCTCCAAAAATAGCGAGCGCCATTTCCTTATTTTCATCACCCACTGACAGCATAACTGAGAGGGGGGTGGCCTACCTTCGCTCTGTGTTAGTATTACACCCGCATGTTAGCAAAACACTGGGGTTCTCTGTGACACACCAGACAGGAATTAATGGGACTTAATATCATTTGTTATTCTTTCCGAAAGGAAACCTACTGAACCGCTACTGTTTAAACTGACTCAATAGGATGTTTTCTATAGACCATGATTTAGTAATGAGACAAGGAACCCTCAGTGTCCCGTAGCATTACTCAATGTGAAGGCCCCAAGGCTTAGTGTGCGGTACTGTGTGTGGTAGTTCAGGTGGAAAAATAACAGTCCAATCAGGAACGTTCTTTCTCTCTGCTAAATTATGATTTCAAGGTAGAGTTTCGCCTTTCTCATCATTTGGAAAAACACAACATTTGTCAATGATTGATAGTTTTTTCCAGAGAAAAAAGTTTGGAAAGTTCATTTAACATTTCAACTTTCCAGGGTAGTGCAACAGTCTTGAAATCAATTCTGAGAAAATACACGAAAAATAAGAAGTTCCACTAAAATCAGGGAGTCATAATCCATGACCAGTCTAATGCAGTCTAAAACCTTACTACTCTGCAAAGAGCATAATGTCAATGACCTTGTACTGAACAACAGAGTCCAACAGCAAGTTACTTTATTTTCACGTCTTCATCTTGGCTTGCCTGTTTGAGCATTACAAATAGCCACACTCTAGTTCGTCATAAATTCTCCCTGTTAAAATGATTTACAAATCCTGTTTTCTTTTAGACCTGTTTGAAAGGAGGGTCAAAGACCACACGTAAAGCACCACACAGCGCTAGTCAGCAGTCCACTAAATGTGCCATTCATGTCGCAGCACTACTGGCCTAGTCCGATAACCTGGAAGTGGTCGGCCAGAAAGAAACAACAGCTGGAGTCAGTTTACTCTCTAATAGTGAAGGTTTACACATTAAGGAAACCACCCTTGCCTGATGACATAGGGCGGTTTCTTTTCTGAAGGGAAAGTTTCCAGCCATTTCCAAATCAGCTCCTGGAAAATCGCAACAAAACGTCCCTCTTAATTATGTGAGGTTCTCCTGAACACACAGCTTATATTCATCGCCGATAGTATCGGCAGGGAGCTAATCTGAAGCAAATGTCTATTTATCTTGGCATGAAATCGATCTAGCACTTTGCACAAGCTAGGAATTAGAGGCCAACCCTTAAATATCCTTTTAGGCTTAGTCAACGTATACCAAAGGAGCGTCTACTGAATATTTAATTACCTTCTCCTGCTTCCTGTCTCTGTTAACACAGACAAGTATTTCATACTCAGCTATAAGTGAGTCTAAAATAAACTCTTTGTTGTCCTAACCTGATAAACACGTGTTCAACATGGTATTTTGAMAAAGAACAATGTTTGTTTGAGCATACCAGTGTTTAAGAAACATCATGGTGTGGAATGAAGAACTTTGAGGACAAGCAAAGTTCAACAATGACTGCCAAGCATTTGTCTTCCGGTGCCAGTCTTTAAAAAAAAAGGCTTAGTCCTCTTTCCTGCTTCATTTTTAATACTGCAATAAAGGCAGTGGTAGCAGTGTTTGGTAAATAAAGAATGTAACCATGTCTTTCTGCATTCAGATTATGTTACCTTCCCCATGTTCCGCTAAGGTCTTTCTAATCCATGGGGGGCTCTTACTTTGAAGTGTATAAATTGCCAGCTGTCATCCTCTCGGCTGCACCCACTGTTTAGCCATGGTGGGGAAAGAGTGTGTGTGTGTGTGTGTGTGTGTGTGTTTGTGTTTGTGTGTGTGTGCACAATTATCAATTTTTTTTCTATCTAGAACCTAAAAGGGTTCATCGGCTGTCCCCATAGGAGAACCCTTTGAAGAACCATTTTTGGTTCCATGTAGAACCCTTTTTGTTCCAGGTAGAACTCTCTTGGGTTCCATGCGAAACCCATTCTACAGAGGGTTCGACATGGAACCAAAAAGGGTTCTACCTTGAACCAAAAGGGTGCTACATGGCAACCTCATGCACAATGCAGGCAACCCCATACACACATGTATCTAAGTTGAAGATACCTCGCTAGAAGCCAGATAGAAACTGAGCTGTTCACAGTGATGGAGTCTTAACCATCGCATTGCATCAGACCTGCAAAGCCAAGCTCACGTGGAGTTCAAAACCTTCTTCACCGATAACTGGAAGACACAGTAACATCATGACAGTAAACAGATCATTTTTATTTTAAAAGCTGGGGTCAGCAGGGTTTGTCTAGGAGGTGGGGTGAAATTGGAGGCTCAAGAGTTTCTCTGAGACTTTCCTCAGGGAGAAGAATTGTCTGGGTGGATATGTCTGACTTCACTGCGATGGACAGCATCCAAGACAAAAACCTCACACTTTCTAGGGCAGAGTGCCATAGAAGCCACCGACCTAACCATAAGTCTTCACAATGCAGACAATAGGCAACAGCCTATTTGGGACATTGAAACATTGTGATGACTCGTTGAAATGGCATTTATCTGTCGAGTTAATTTAGGCCACTAGTGTTTTTGCGATTTTCAGAGATGGTAATATAAGCGAATCGTAGTTCTTCTACCTTTGATGTGGATGATCCTATCTTTTCTTATGAAATACGTTGTCACAATCCATAGAGAGATTCAAAATGGCAAATCCAATCTCCTCTCTAATATTGTCGCCTTTGATGTAAAATCGCAGAAATGCACCTCGAAGTTAAACTTATCAGAACTCATTTTTTTGGCCCCCAGGACAATAGCCCTGCACTTAGGTGTATGGTTAGGCTTTTACAGCAAATAAAATTATTCAGTTGCCCATATAAAAATGTCTTTGAATTCTGTCTCGTATCTGCGAGATCAAACACTTCAATATAAAACTATTGTGGAATCACTAAACCTAAGCCGTATCAAAAACGTTACCAACCTGTGCTGAGGCCTATGAAGCCTATGAAGCTTCTGCCTTCCCTGGGGATTGTCTTCTATGTTACCTACAGATGTAGGATTGTAATTTGACCAGTATTGTCACAGCAAAATAATCCTGCAACAACAGGATGAATGTTTTGAATGTTAAGTCCATAATGTTGCTTGATCGGTGGTTAGGCTATTAGTTGGCTACATGAAAAGTGCAATACTGTTAATAAAACCGTGTGTTAGTGTGGGTTTTCAGTGCATTTATGTAAATCACAAAGCTCATCTGCATTTCCTGTGGTACAACAAAAGAGTGATGAAAGGAATATCCTACATCTGTATGTAAAATATGATTTATTCTCTATTCTCTTTATGTATCAAACTGCCCAGCTGTCTGTAGAAACATTCCACAGTGGATTATGGTGTCAACAAGGTCTAAATGAAAAACGTCTCTTTGGACAGCTTTATTGAGGTCATCGTATTTTCCTCCAAATGATCTCTAATGTTTATATTATATTTAATGTCTTGTCAGTGGGATTATTTGTGTTTATAACGTCTTGTTTTTTCCTACTTCTTTGTTTTTATTGCTAGTGTTTTATATTACTGAGCTTGGCCTGACTGTGTCTTTCATAAATAAGGATGAACGTTTTTGTTTTACAGAAACAAATAGACTGTGCGTGTTATCTGAACACTGGATCACAAGCCCTGCTGTTCCAAATTAGGACTTCTGACTGGGGGATCACAACAAGCCCTGCTGTTCCAAATTAGGACTTCTGACTGGGGGATCCATGCCTGCTGTTCCAAATTAGATTCCTGCACTGGGGGTCAAAAACTGCTCCAAATAGCTGACATCAACAGCCCTGCTGTTCCAATTTAGGACTTCGACTGGGGGATCACAACAACCGCGCAAGGATCTGCTGGATAAATCAACCTGTTAAATGGACTTCTGACTGGGGACATATATAGCTAAAGTTTCAACATGAGTCCTCAAACGCAGCTTAGGTTTCTCCAGCTTTATCCTTGGCACAAGGCCAGTGCCGCTGGAAGCTACACAATCCACATCGGGCTGAAAATGTAATACTTCATGCCAGCTCTTGCGACATAATGATAATTGTCTAAATTTCACTCTTTGAGGCGTAAACTGTGCACTGTTTGCCATTCACTTCAAATTATGGCCATCAGTATGCTTCAAGACAACGATGAGAATAATTTTGCCTGTACAGTATACAACATATTCTATACCATGTGAAAGTGATGGGGTGGATATACCTGTTCACCAGCTTAAATGAGGTAATTACATCTTACAGATTCGACTCTTCTTTTTATTGATCTCTTGTGCCTGGTTCAGGGTGCGATGAAGATGAAGTGCTGGCATGTCATGCAATCTTAAAAAGCATGTGTGTCCAGGCTCCTTTAACTTCAGAAATGAGCGGGTTGGTGGTATACATTGAATCTTGTACAGAGATTACTTTACTAAATTAATAAATCATCTCGCCTCACGATGTGTTTTCATCTCAGTGTTGACGCAAGCGCAGATAGAACAAAACCAAGTCAGAGCAGTATCACATAACTGACATGCAGCAGACATTGTAGATCTTTTACAAATCAGCGAGCTAGCAATTTAACTCATTTGTCTAAAAGCTTCCCTGTACTGTAATATTTCATTCATCTAGTTTTAAGCAATTTAAAACAGAGGAAAACAAATTGGAATGTTAGCTTGTTTTAAGCTTAAAGATCTAATTATGTTGTTTAGAATAAAGAACAAGGTTTAAATTTTTGTATGTATTTTTTCCCCATCGGACAATTAGACTATAAACTACCCAGAGAAGTGTCAGCTGACGATATTCAGGATGAAGGCGTGAGCCTTCTTCACCTCTCTGTTGAATAACTCTCAGATGAGACGTGCAGGTATTGCTTAGATTCACAGCCCAGACGTATGACAACAGCATAGGCAAAAGAGGATTACCTCTCAAGATTTCAGTCTCATTTCCAGCTGACGATGAGCAGTTGTGCACTAACGGTCATAATGAGAGTTAGAAATGTCGACGTTTGGGGTTTTTGCACGTGGATACTGCATTTTTTTCTCCATGACATTATTTCAGATGGAGCTGACAGACATTATACAGCATGACGGTTTGGTGCTTGCTAATTGTATATTTAGGATCATTTGCATTTACAAGTGTATTCTAATTCACTGGAATCTTTTTCTTCTATGGACTAAATTTTATCATGGTAATATGTAGTAATTCAGTATACGTAGAGAGAAGATTAGTGATCTGATGTGTTTCTGTTCTCTCTCTTCCATTCAAAATGTGGAGAACGCACAATAAACAACCAAACAGAAATAATCGACAGAGGCAGATAATTGGCTTGTGAAAGGTGATACCTGCAAAAATATAGCGATTGTAGACACAAATCACAGTCGTGAAAGAGATGCGAAGGGTTGCATTTACAGTATATAGGCTGTTGGAGACGAGGGTGGTCATGACAAAGGAAATTTACATATCAATCTCTGAAGGGTTAATTATGCAGTGACTTTTGGAAGCCCGTTCTCAGCTACCACCATTTTTTTATCTGACATGAGTTAATGAGATAGTAAGTGAGAATGTACAGTGAAGTCGTAAGTATTACAACATTAGGTTATTTATAAACTAGTTTTTCAACGAGCCACAACTTCTTGATAACAAACTTAGTTTTGGCAAGTCGGTTAGGACATCTTGTGCATGACACAAGTATATTTTCCAACAATTGGTTTACAGAATTATTTCACTTATATTCACTGATACAATTCAGTGGTCAAATGTACATACAAAGTTGACGTGCCTTAAAAACAGCTATGGAAATTCCAGAAAATGTGTCAGTGTTTATAAGATAGGCTAATTGACATAATTGAGTCATTGGAGGTGTAGCATTGGATGTATTTCAAGGCCTACCTTCAAACTCAAGTGCCTTTTGCTTGAATCATGGGATAACAAGAAATCAGCCAAGACCTCAGAAAAAAATATTGTAACTCACACAGTCTGGCAACGCCTGAGGCACCATCTCATCTGTAATAAATAGTAAGGCAAGTTAAAAATGGATCACACATGCGTCATACGCTCAGGAAGGAGACCTTGTCTCCTAGAGATTGAACGTACTTTGGCAAAAGTGCCAAAATCAATCCAGAACAACAGCCAAATGACCCTGTGAAGATGCTGGAACATAAAAAGATAAATATATCCACAGACAAACGAAGGTTCCTATATAGGACATACCGAAGCGCTCAGCAAGAAGAACCACTCTCCAAAACCGCATAAAAAACAGACTACGCTTTGCAATGCACTAGGACAATGATCGCACTTTTTGAGAATAGTCTCTGGTTGATGAAACAAAGTAAGAACTGATTTGCCATGATGACCATCGTTTTGTGAGGAAAAAGGGCGGATGCTGCAAGCCCAAAGACACCACCCCAACTGTAAGCATGGGGGTCGGCAGCATCATGTTGTGGGGTGCTTTGCTGCAGAGTGACTGGTGCACTTCACAAAATAGATGCACTACGCAGGAGAATTATGTGGATATATTAAGCAACATCTTCAATATCAGTCCGGAAGTTGAAGCTTGTCGCGAATAGGGTCTCTCCAAATGACAATGACCCCAAGCATACTTCCAAAG
>NW_019949207.1:8147-11899 GCF_002910315.2 Salvelinus sp. IW2-2015 | reverse complement strand
GCTCCAAGCCTCCACGTGGCTAGCTGGAAGCGGAACAGAGCATTTTAGTCGAACAGGCTTCCAGCCATCCATGTGGCCCACTCTTGGGGAGCTCAGCCCTGTTTGACTTTTTCCCACAATCCCCTGGTCGAACAAAAGTGTCTCATTGACATGAGGGATGTGTCCTGGCCCACCACGGTTCAGCCCCTCCATACCCTTCCATTTACGCCTGCCAAAAACCTCCACCACATCTGGGACTTCACCAAGTGATTAGTTATGGTGGACTTTATTACAAAATTCTGCATGTGACAAAGATATGGCTGCGCTGGTCGTGACATCACTCCCTACACACTAGTATGCAATGGACTCTTGTGGTCGTTATAAAACACATCTCTCACTTCATGCCGCTCATAGCCTTCTCTGTTGTGTATCAAAACACCATTCATTCTAGAACGAATCACAAGCACCGCGCCCTGTTATGCATGTTTTCATAGCATATCCACCATATATCTCTATTACAGAGCATGTTATCAGAACAGTCTGTGGACTGTTGTACTTATGAGAATCTCCAAGGCGAGGTGAGCATAGTCAATAGATGTACAGCATTATCAACAGTCTCAACGTGCTACCTTATATGTTTGTGTACGACCAATCTAACAGAAGACCGTCAGGCTGTTAGTGTGAGATGGGCTTTATTTGATGAGTCGAAATCTCATAATGCTGGAGGTGCTCGCCATGTGGTCAGGCACTGCTGATGAAGCACGGATCTGGGTTAGGCTATGTGCCCCACTGGATGACTTGGTGGTCACATGGAGGTAAATCTCAGAGACAGCGTCCTCCTTTCCTCGCTGCTCTCGCATACATCATCAAACAGTCTCGATCATAGTGTGTGCTCACACCAACTTGTATGGAATATTGAATTGACCAATTGAAATGGAGGGTGAGGGACTCTTATGGGAGGACCCTGTTATCTCACTTGTTAGGAGTCCATTCTGTCACCGATGACACCCCAATGCATAGCTGGGTATCTATACCTCCAGACTCATCAAATCATGTCTTACTGTGGTGTACAATTCTAACAGCGTGGTCCAAACATTAGGCACCAAGACAGAGTTATAAGAAGGGCATGGTGACTGGTGCTGATTTCGTCTAAAACCGATGTTCAAAAAACAGCCCCTCTTCTAACAGGTATTTTCCTGTCTCACGTAGCAACACACACAGAAGACGTTAACAAACAATTTAAGAAGTATACTCTCCTCTATCACTTGTGACTTGAGTCATCTTCCCAATTTCTGTCCATATGTTGATCAATAATATCCATATTTTATATCCTGCAAGATAAGCTCACGTGGTCGTACTACGACGCCTGGGTTCGGAACGTGCTCATTGATATAGCCTTACCAGCCCTCTCAGGAAAGCAGATATGCTGGACAAGTCCCTCTGTCATTTGGGTCTATTTAAACTCTTTTTATTGACGAGGCCTGTCCGTGGAGGAGACGAGGTTACTGTGGACTGGAAGTCCTGGATGTTCGGATGTCGCCAGGCAGGCCAAAACTCCCTCGGCCACCAAAAACAGGCTTGACATTCAGGTGACTTTTGCAAGGTTCAGGACCTGTAGCGACATCTAAGAGAGCGCCCATTTGGTTCAGGCGACAAGATATTTTCCAAGCCTAAGTGTCTGGATGAACATGTGAAGGCATACACAATGCAGCAAGGAAGAGAAACATCAGCAATTTGAATTGCGCTGGGCCTTTAAGGGCTGCAAATTTACCATCAAATCGGATTTCCAGGCTAGATTCTATCAGATCCCTCCTAGCTGATATGCTGCATTAGTAGTTTTTTTTGCCAAGTGTCAGAGGTGGGAACAGGCGATTGAGAGTATTTACTTGTATGAAGTACTCGGTATATGTACGCCTCTTCCCAATGTCGCAGGATGAAACAAAGATGCATCTGCTGATTTATAGCGTGTCCCTGCTATATCTGGGCCTGGGGTTAACTTGGTGGGACTCGGAAGATGCCTGAGGTCTATTGCGAAAAAGGACGACATGTTAATGGAGTTGGTAAGAATTGTATACTTGGTGTGGTTATTGAAGTGCCACGGTCGATTCCATGGAGACGATCATTAAATAGCAGAAAACAAATAAATTCAGTCAACCGGTCATTTCGGGTTAGCTGTAGACTGTGATGGAGGCTGGAAGTTACTTTGGAGGGTCAGTACTTTTGAATGCAACTGCCACTGTATCAAAATCATTGGGATGCAGGGTATCTTGGTAATCTGGATACCGCCTGGAGTAGCATCGATACTCGAACGGGCGATTAGTTCAGTACACATACTGCATTCGTGTATCAGAGAGTAGCGACCTTGGCGCCTCTGAAGGTCTCCTAGATCAATGCATATTTTTTTACTCTCTTTGATTAAAACAACCCTTTCATCTGGCATGACTTCCACCCGGGGTCTACTGTTTGGACTGGAGTCCTGGTAGGCAAACGACTAACGTCTGCTCCCCTCTGGACATTGATTCAATTACAAATGATCCTAAAGACTCATTGTTCTTCACCCATGCTATAACGCTGAACGTCCAACCTTATCAGAATCCTTTACTCAGCTTGAGCTTAACTAGTGATTGAAGATTGTATAAGGTAGAGAGCTTCTGCGAGGGAGACGACCCAATCCCAAAATGATCAGATCATGTATCTATTGGACTAAGAGCTCCAGAGAGACGAGAGGTATCTAGTGGACTGGACGTCCACATGGGAGGCCGACGTAGAGCGACGCTCACTGCTGCGCCTGGTAGAGTCTGGGAGGAGCATAAGACGACAGAGCTACTGTTGGACGTGGGAGTCAGCGTGGGAGTGGAGACCGATTAGGGGTGTACTGTAGCCAACTGAGACCCACGTCCTAGTGGTAATTCTGCACGCACGAATGGCGAGGTCTCTCTACTACCTCTCGCTTTTCTGGTTTGGTTTGGCTGGAGCTGTCGACTAAATGCTCCTGTTCCGCTTCCAGCTAGGCCACGTGGACGGCTGGAGCTGTCGACTAAATGCTCCTGTTCCGCTTCCAGCTAGGCCACGTGGACAACGAGACACACACAAACTTACAGCCATGCTAGCCCTAGCCAGACCAAGGCACACTACATGGCTCCAGGGCCATGCTTAGTTACTTATCCCAGGGGCCTTGTCCACAGGATGCCTAATGTTTACTGGATGCCACAGGTGTGTCAGGGAATACATTTTTAGAAGTACCTCTCAGCTTTTACACCTAGTGACATATGGCTCTGGGTTGGACAAAATAGTCAAATGTCTTCCAATGGCCATCCTGCTTTCTTGATTCATGGTCTCGAAAAGGCTAGGCACACACACACAATTCTACACATTTTAGCATCCTTCCCTGTCTGCATTTGACTTTTTATTAAAATATTCCTAATCACCATGGAGACAGCGCCAGCCGAGAGAGCAGACAGGAAGCGTGATGGGCAAATTAGTCAGAAGTGCTGCCTAAATGGATGGTAAGGGCAGAGGGAGGGGGGGGGAGAGAGTGAGTGTATATATGTGAGAGAGGGAATCAGAGAGAGAGACCAGGAAAGAGAGAGGAACAGAGAACCATCTCCATTTCACCATTCAGCTGTGCCTCATATTGCCGAAGCACTCCGCCAGATCACAACCCACTAACTGATAGAGAAACAAATTAAGGAAAGGCTGTTCAAATAGATATGCTTCTAAAAGGAGATTAAGGAGTGGAACTGATTGTTCATGTCGGATTCCGGCCGCTTCAG
>NW_019949207.1:0-4186 GCF_002910315.2 Salvelinus sp. IW2-2015 | reverse complement strand
GTTAGATTTGTTAGAGACGATCCAATCGCTGATTCTTTGTCTTTATACAACGCCCCACATTTTGAAGTCACACTAATCAAGTGTGTAGTGATGGCAGTTCATACTGGAAGTATGTAGCCGGAAAGGCCCAAGGTCAAGGAATAACATCTAATGTGAGTCCCAGCAACCCTGAAGTAGGTAAGGAGCCTCAAACCCAACCCCTTACTCAAATGTGATGAGGGAAACGACTGCCTGATAGAATGAAGCCCTGCCGCTAGTCTAACAGATAAGTGTGCAAAAATTACTGGTAAGTGTGGGAGCAGAATGAGGAAAGATGGTTCTTCCTGATGGTCCGAGAGTCTCACGAATCAATTTTCATTGATGAATGCTTTAGAAGATGATCTCTTGGACATAAAATGAACTGGGTGACCAGAAGGAGGTCAGTTTTAAAATCCAGGTTGGAAATGTGATATCGGTTCGGTTAAACCTCACTATACGTCAGTCTTGCGATTATTCTAGCCCTGGCCTTCAGATCCACCCATGTTGTTCTTTAAAGTTGTTATTTATCATTTTATCTCTGTGCTCTGTTCTGTTGTCTGTGGTCTGAGGGCAAGAAAATATTTCAAGATGATTTGCTTCAAATGTGAGCAAGGTGCATAATACAGATTCCACAGGCTCTGCTCAAGACATGGAGAACTGTTGAGATTAGTGGTGAGAAGTCAGACATTGAATGAGGGTGCAGTAGTGAAGGTTTTATTTGATGGGAACAAGAGGAGTGAAGAGAGAATCTCTGAGGAGGAGAGAGAGGAGAACAACGAGCCAGAGAGAGAGAGAGACGAGAAGAGAGAGCAAGATATGCGAATGCAGGCAGCAATTACTGAGGCTTCCATGTGCAAACGAGCTGTGTGTGTGTAAGACGTGAGAGAGGAAAAAGGAAAGATTACGGAGAGGGAGAGAAAGAGAGGAGGATTGAGTGCCTTCTGCCTGGGCCCCTGCTGACACTCATTTACAGGCAAGATCCACAGGCTTCATTCATGTCAGCTCTGTTGCGGAACCCCCTGCATTCAAATGAACAAATTTCTCCACGTTTACCTTTATCAGATCTGGGGGAGGGTGAGCCGAAGGAAAAAAGAAATGAGAGACAGAGGGCGGGGGGGGTTGCGAGTGCCTCTCTCCACCGCCACGTCAAGGGCCAATTACTTGCTCCCTCCGACAGCAACTCTGCCATTCCCAGCCTTTTCATTCCGGCCGCCATGCCCTCTTCCTCTCATGCGTCTCATATTGCCCTTGCAACATTCTGCTCTGAATATGCAATGAGGTTTGTCAAGGAAAGAAAACCCTACATCCTGCACAAAGCTCTTAATATTTGCGAACATCAAACCTGTCTGTTGTGGCTTGAGCGGCGATGCTGCAGGTGCTGCTTGGGAGTCTCTCCCCCTCCACGGAAGATTACTGGCCCCTTTACTGACTCCGTTCGCCTCGCTGCGCCTCTCCTCCTCCTCATTCCTCTCTTCCCCATTGGCCATCCTTCCCCTTATCGCCCATCGTTCCATCATTTTCTTGAATGGAAGTCTTAATTAACTGGGACCAGGGCTCATCAGGTGGTAAATTACTGTGGAACGCTTTAGCCTATCAAAATGAAAACGCTATATCAACACCAATTTTCTTTCATGTGTGTTTTTCATCAGAAATGATTGCTTATGGTGTACCTCATGTTGTGTGTGTAAATTTATACTGTTCTCAAGATTTATTTATTAATTAGATTTTTGATGTGTATGAAAATGTTTTTTGCTTTTTGCAAAATTGCTGTATACTTGTATCTATTGTAGCTGGAATGGAATTTCGATCATTGTATATTTTAAATTTGTGGTTTGTTCACCTAGCTATCTTAAGATGAAATGGATAAGAGCAGACGGCTAAGTATTAGATAAAATCAAAGTGATTTACATGCGAGATCTCATGATTACTGTACTTGATAAACCTTAATTAAAAAAAAAAAGATCATGCACAAAATGGTCGATGTTGTCATTTATAATAAAAAATGAGCGGTATGTTAGACTTGACGTGTAAACCTTAGCAGTACTACACAGCATTTTGCAAAGAACATCATTAATTTGTCCCTGTCGAAACGTGAACCGCAAGTGCATGATGTTAAACAATAGATGTCGTGTCCAAGAACAACCCATGTGAAAAAAACCACTCTCTTTCATCATTATACAACGATTTTCGTGAAAATGGATATATAGCGTTTGGAATTGAATCTCTTCAATTATTCCAAAGTTTGACCACCAAAAAAGGAGACAGTGAGGCTTGGGAACTAAACTGTGTTTGTTTTTGCATTTGCAGTATATTATGACCTGGTAGGCAGGACATGATCAGGACAAGAGGATGCACAGGAGTGCCACAGTGACTGTAATGAATGAAGATCCCTTTGATAGAAGATTCCATCAATCTGATTACACTATATACATGTCACTCAGAATGAGGGGGAAATGCAAGAGAAAACGATATCCTCTTCTCTGTCCACAAGGTTTAGAGAGAGGACAGACACCAGTGCCAGGGCACAGAGAGGTTAGAGAGGAGAGACAGAACCAGTGCCCAGGGGACACAGAGAGAGAAAAGCCGAGAGAGACAGAAGCAAGAGCCAGGGACACCAGCAGAGAGAGATGAGACAGAACCAGAGCCAGGGACAATGAGAAGGACGAGAGACAGCAACAAGAGCCTAGGGACACACAGAAAGAGAGAGAACAGAACAAGAGCAGGGACAGAGAGAGAGAGAGAGGAACAAGAGCAGGGACAAAGAGAATCAAGAGCCAGGGACACACGAGAGAGAGAGACAGAACAAGAGCAGGGAACTACAGAACAATAGAGCCAGGGGACACAGAGAGAGAGAGACAGAACAAGAGCAGTGGACACACAGAGAGAGACAGAGACAGAACAAGAGCCGCAGGAGCACGAGGAAGAGAGAGGACCAGAACAAGATGCAGGAACAGAGAGAGAGAGAGAGAGACTAGTAACAAGAGCCAAGGGACCACAGAGAGAGAGACAGAACAAGAGCCAGGGACACACAGAGAGAGACAGAACCAGAGCCAGGAACACACAGAATGAGAGAGAGACAGAACAAGAGCCAGGGACACACAGAAAGAGAGAGAGAGAGAAACAGAACAAGAGCCAGGGACACACAGAAAGAGAGAGAGACATCCTCCTCCCTCCCCTCTGGTTTGCTCTTGGAAATCTTTGGAACGCAATCAACACTCAATGAGAGATGAGGCGAGAGAGTGAAATAGAGAGAGAATGTAATAGAGAGAGATGAGGCAAGAGAGTGAAATAGAGAGAGATGAGGCGAGAGTGTGAAATAGAGAGAGCGACAACGAGAGGGAAGTGTACTGACAGGAGACACTCTGACAGCTGTCTTTTTCCGAGGCAGCTCTCTGTCTCTGTCTGCAGACTGATGAAGATTATATATAGAGAGAGTGAAATAGAGAGAGATGAGGCGAGATAGTGAAATAGTGAGAGATGAAGCAAGAGAGTGAAATAGAGAGAGATGAGGCGAGAGTGTGAAATAGAGAGAGCGACAACGAGAGGGAAGTGTACTGACAAGAGACACTCTGACAGCTGTCTTTTTCCCAGGCAGCTCTCTGTCTCTGTAGACTGATGAAGATTATAAATAGAGAGAGATGAGGCGAGAGAGTGAAATAGAGAGAGATGAGGCGAGAGAGTGAAAT
Source organism: Salvelinus sp. IW2-2015 (assembly GCF_002910315.2). Lineage (NCBI taxonomy): Eukaryota > Metazoa > Chordata > Actinopteri > Salmoniformes > Salmonidae > Salvelinus > Salvelinus sp. IW2-2015. The sequence continues at coordinate 482 of NW_019949207.1, read as the reverse complement.
AGAGAGAGATGAGGCGAGTGTGAAATAGAGATGAGGCGAGAGAGTGAAATAGAGAGAGATGAGGCGAGAGAGTGAAATAGAGAGAGATGAGGCGAGATAGTGAAATAGAGAGAGCGACAACGAGGGAAGTGTACTGACAGGAGACACTGACAGCTGTCTTTTTCCGAGGCAGCTCTCTGTCTCTGTCTCTGCAGACTGATGAAGATTATAGAGAGAGAGAGAGAGAGAGATGAAAAGAGGAGAGGGGGCAGAGGAAGAGATTATAGAGAGAGGGACAAGAGATTGACAGAGAGGGAGTGGGAGAGAATAGAGAGAGTGAAAGAGAGAGAGATATTGGGGAAAGGGAGAGAGCATTAGCATAATGTCCTCCACCACAGTAGGTCCCTGAGGCTCCCCGTGCTGGATAACAGAGGGCCAATACTCTTAATTCAATCTCTTTATTTTTTCTAATACTTCAGAAATTAATAATTCTGCGCCCCCCC
>NW_019949206.1:0-11901 GCF_002910315.2 Salvelinus sp. IW2-2015 | reverse complement strand
ATCTGGTGGTCCAAACTAGCATAATTGTATTAACAGAAAAAATGGCTGAACAATAAATAACGTTGCCCACGATTACCATGACCCCCAAAACTGTCCTAAACTCTCTCTCAAACCCCCCCTCTCGTTTTCTTCATGGTAGGTGAGTGACTGATCCCAGATCACAGTGGTTTTTCAGGAGTCTATAATATCGGCTACAGAGTTGCTACCAAATTCCTACTGAGTTGCCCCTGTTTTTCAAGGAACACTCAGCTGGTAAGGTCCAACTATCTTTTCTTTCCAATCGCTGTGATCCTTTTTTTCCACCATCCATCCTCTTCTCCTTATCTCTTTCTCTCTCTCTCTTCTCTCTCTCGCTCTTCTTTTTCCTCTTCTCTCATGTCTCTCTCTCTCTCTCTTGCCCCCTTCTCCTCTTCTCCTCTCAGTTCTTCTGCATCTCTGGAAATAAAGCCATAACGGTTTCCGGTTTTGATGTAGATGCGAGCTGTCCCCAGGTCAGTTAGAGGAACGTTAGGAATGACAGCAGGAATCAGGGATTACATCTACACTTTATCCACCAGGACGGGAACAGGGATATGCAATCTACACTTTATCAACAGACAGGAGACAGGGATACCACTACACTTATCACCCAGACAGGAGACAGGGATACCATACACTTTAACTAAGAAGGAGACAGGGATACCATGTACACTTTACCACAGACGGAGACAGGGATATTCCATCTACCTTTAACACCAGGCAGGAGAAGGGATACATCCTCACTTTATCACCAACAACAGGAAGACAGGATACATCTACACTTTATCACACACAGGAGAAGGATACCATCTCACTTTATACCTAAACAGGAGACAGGAGACAGGGATACAGATTACACTTTTACACACAGGAGACAAGGGATAACCATCTACACTTTTATCACCAGACAGGAGAAGGGATACCATCTCATTTATCACAAACGGAGCAGGAACAGGGCACCACTACAGATTATCAGCCGACACAGGAACAGGGATACCATCTCACTATCACCAGAACAGGAACAGGATTACCATCTACCTTATACAACGGAGACAGGAACAGGGATACATCTACACTTTTATCAAAAGGCAGGAAAGGGATACCATCTACACTTTATCAAACCAAAACAGAGCAGGGATACCATCTTCCACTTTATCACAAACAGGAGACAGGAAACAGGTACATCTACAACCTTTATCACAAAGCGGAGCAGGAAAAGGGATTACATCTCAATTTATGACAGCACAGGCATGACAGGGATACAACTACACTTTACACCAGACAGGAGACAGGGGATACCATCTACACTTATCACAGAAGGAGACAGGTGAAACTATCTACATTTATCACCAGACCAGGAGAACAGGGATACCATCTAAACTTACACAGACAGGAGACAGGAGACAGGGATACATCTACCTTTATCAATCAACAGAGACAGGGATACAGTCTACACTTATCCCAGATAGAGAACAGGGATACATCTAAACACTTAATCTACAGACAGGAGACAGGGATACCATTACACTTATCACAATAGGGAACGGGAATACCACTACATTTTATACACACAGAACAGGGATACGCATCTAACTTTATCAACCTAACAGGAACAGAGACAGGGATATACCATCTACTTTTATACCACACAGGAGACAGGGATAACCATTACACTTTATCACACAGGAGACAGGGATACATCTCACTGTATCACAAAGGAGACAGGGATTACCAATCCCCCTCCCCCCTTAAAAACCCTTTATCACCAAACAGGAGACAGGGAATACCATCTACACTTTATCACTCACAGGAGACAGGGATGCCATCTACACTTTATCACCAAACCGGAGACAGGGAACCATTCACTTTATTAACCAGACAGGAGACAGGGATGCATCTACACTTATCACCAAACAGGAGACAGGGATACCATCTACAACTATCACAAAGACAGGGAGACAGGGATACATCTACACTTTATACAAACGGAGACAGGAAACAGGATACCATTCTACTAACACTTTATACCAAACAGGAGAAGGAAAACAGGGATACCATTACCCTTTATTCACCAGAAGGAGACAGGGAATACATCTACATTTATCACAAAAGGAGACAGGAAAACAGGGATACATCACTACACTTTTATAAACCAACAGGAAGACAGGGATATCCATCGTACAGCTTTATCACAGACAGGAGACAGGGATACCATCTACATTTATCACCACAACAGAAGATAACCATCTACAACTGGTATCCCAAACAGGAAAGACAGGGCTACATACTTTACCACCAGACAGAGACAGGGATATCCATTACACTTTATCACCAGACAGGAGACAGGGATACCATTACACTTATCAACCAGACAGGAGACAGGGATACCATCAACACTTTATCACAAAGGAACAGGGATACCACTACACTTTATCACCCAAACTAGTTAGACAGGAACAGGATCATCTACAACTATTTAACCACACAGAGACAGGGATACATCTACACTTCTATGACCAAACAGGAGAAGAGAGGGATATCTCTACATTATCAACAAAGGAGACAGGGAACATCTAATATCAAGACAGGAGACAGGGATACCATTCTACACATTTATCACCAACGGAGACAGGAAACAGGGATACATCTACACTTTATCACCAACGGAGACAGGAAACAGGGATACATCTTACATTATACCAACATAGACAGGGATACCATCTACACTTTATACAAACAGGGAGAAGGAAACAGGGATATCTAGCACTTTATCACAAAAGGAGACAGGAAAAGGATAAACATCTACACTTGTATCACCAGACGAGGAGACAGGGATTATCATCTACACTTTCATCACCAGACAGGGAACGGGATACCATCTACGATCTTTATCCACAGACAGGAGAGGGATACCATCTTACACTGTTATCACGACAGCGAGACAGCGGGGATACCATCTACACTTGTACCACCAGACAGGAGACAGGGATTACATTTACACGTTTACTCACCAGGAGCAGAGACAGGTGGTACCATCTATCATTTATCACCAAATAGGGAGACAGGGATACCATCTACCTCTATCACCCAGTGACAGGATACTTCACTTTCACCAATGGAGACAGGAGAACAGGGATACCATCTACACTTTATCACCACGATCAGGGACAGGCGATACCATCTACATTGTCACCAACACAGGAGACAGGGATACCATCTACACTTTATCACAACAGAGACAGGAGAGGCGATACCATCTACCCATAACTTTTATCCCACACAGCGAGACAGGGATACCATCTCACTTATCACCAGTACCAGGGACAGGGATACCCATCTTACATCTTTCATCACCAACAGGAGACGGAAAGGGATACCATCTACACTTTATCTCCACAAAGGAACAGGAAGGATACCATCTTGACACTTGTATCTACCAAACATTGAGACACGGACCCATCTCTACACTTCATCACCAACTCAGGAGACAGAGAGTACCATTACACTTTATCACCAGACAGGAGACGATGGCACTAAACCAAGAGCGGGATACCATCTACACTTTGATCAGACAGGAGACAGGATGCCATTACACTTTCAGGGTACACATTAGTCACCAGACAGGAAGACAGCGGATACTCATCTACACTTATACCAACACGGAGAAGGACAGGATTGACCATCTACATTTATCATCCAAACGGAGACAGTGAAGGAATACCATCTACATTTACCACCAACCAGGAGACAGGCAGACAGTACATCTACACTTTTTATCCACCACAACAGGAGGACAGAAAGGCATTACCATCTTAACACTTTGATCCACCAGCATAAGGAGACCAGGAACGGGATACCTCTACACTTTACTTCACGCAGCACAGGAGACGGGATACCAATCTTAAACTTTACTCACAGATTAGGAGACAGGGCATACATTCTCGACACTTTATCACCACGACAGGGAGACAGGGATTACCATCTACACACTTTATCACCACACAGGAGACAGGAGACAGGATAACCATTCGTACGACTTGATCACACAGGAGCAGTGGATACCATCCTACACTTTATCCCAGAGCGGGTACCCTTCACCGATCACAAAGAAACAGGGATCATCTACATTTATTCACCAACGACCAGGAGGACACGGTGATACATTACACTTATCACCAGACATGGAGACAGAGATGCACATCTACACTTTATCACACACAGGAACAGGGATCTACATCTACACTTTAATCCACCCAGACAGGAGACAGGGTATGACCATCTACACTTGTATCACCAAGAACAGGAGACAGGGTAATGACCATCATACCTCTTATCACCAGGCATATGGAGACAGGGATACCATCTACCTTTATCAACCCAAACAAGCAGGAGAGCGGATACCATTCTTACACTTTACTCACGCACAACAGGAGCCAGGAAATCAGTGGATACCATCTCACACTTTTACCAACCACACAGGAGAACAGGCGTACCATCTTACACTTGTATCACAAGACCAAGAGATGAACAGGCGATACATCTACACTTTATCACCGAAACAGGAGACAGGGATCCTATGTCACACTTTATCACCCAAACAGGACGGAAGGGATACATCTACACTTTATCACCACAACAGGAGAACAGAGACAGGGAACACATCTACACGTTATAGTCCACAACAGGAGACAGGGCGATACCATTAACTTTACTACCAAACGGAGGACAGGGACTACATCTTTACACTTTATCACACAGGAGACAGGAGAACAGGGATACACATCTACACTCTATCACGCAGACAGGAGGACAGGGATACTACTAACTCTATCACCAACGAGGACGGTCTACCATTCTATTCTATCACCAACAGGACGAGCAGGAGACAGGGATACATCTACACATTTATCACCAGACCAGGAGAAGGGATTACCATCTAAACTTTATCACCAAAAAAGGAGACAGGGACATGGTACATCATCTACACTTTTATCACACTACAGGAGACGAGCGGCGATCCATCGTACGACTTATCACCACAACAGGAGACAGGAGACAGATAACCATCCGAACAACTTTATCCACACGGAAAGGAACAGAGGATACACTCTACACTTATCACCTAAACGCGAGACAGGAAGAACCAGCGGATACCATTACAAACTTTTTTTCTCTTAGGTCAGACAATCCGATTGTTATTCACCAAACAGTAGACAGGCATACCATCTACCCTTTTATCACCAACAGCAGGAAGACAGGGATACAACTACACTTTATCAACCACAGAGCAGGCAACAGGGATACCAGTTCTACACTTTATCACCACGACAGGAGACCAGGTGAGACCATCTAACTTATCACCAGCACAGGAGACAGGGCGATACCATCTACACTTTATCACCAGACAGAGACAGGGATACCATCTACACTTTATCACTCAGACAGGAGACAGACAGGGATATCCATCTGGCATCTTAAAGAAGCATTTGATTTAGTCTTCCATATTGACATTTCCAGAAAACTGAAAACCTTTTTTGTAATAACATAGTACATGGGATTGATTTTAAGAAATATTATGGTGTTTCTATTCCAAGAAAAACAAAAACCCTCTGGGTTTCCATTAGGATGGAACGGGAAAATTTGGCGCTGTACAACGTGACGGTCGGCAGTACAGTACTGGGCTATTTCGCTAAAGAATCCCTGTGTCGTGCGGGCACGCGGGAGACCGGGGTTCAATTCCCCGACGGGGAGGAAGTAGTAGGCTGTCCTTGTAAATAAGAATTTTGTCTTCTAATTATATAAAGATTATACTAAGAGCGTACCATTTCTACATCCTAATTTTCTAATTCTAGTCTAACCAATACCCAAATGGAGATTAAGAGAAAATAAAAATCTCATTGATTTATCAAGACCAGTCCCCATGCGTGTCTCAGAGCAGCGCGAAACGGTGCTAAAATAGTTGTAGGCTTTTGCTTCTACCGTAACTTCAATATGCTCTTTAAATAAATAATAACTACACCACTTTTAAGAGCACATTACTCAACACTAATGAAACTCATTCCGCCCATGGTGGGCCTCCAGTATATCTACATATATATATCTATTTCTATTCTGTTCAATGACGTGACTCTCCGCCAATAATTACATTTAAAGGATTGGAGGACTCTAAACTAATATCTACGGGGCATTTTACATTAGATATTCTCACAGATCCTAAGGGGCTTTTATATAATTCTAAATGAATTAATAATAATAAATCGCTTTGTTTAAAAAGTAACACAATTTTGGAGATTTCGTTTTCATTTCACCTGGAGTGAGCGAGAAAAAGGCAATTCTTGAACATAGGGTGAGACATTCTCACAAATGTGTAAATAAAGCCAGTTTGTTATTTTGTATTATTTATTTCTGGAGAAACCTAACTTGAACATTTAGCAGACATCACTTGCTTATATTCAGTCAAGACATTTATCTTAAGAATATCATGGAATATCATGGAACATTTTCGTTTCTCCATGCTCGTTCTCAGAGCAGGTCAGAGAGGTGTTTCTGGGACCACGTCGTGGTAGGATTATAGCAGTATTTTGTAACGTTTAGGCCTATTTACATATATATTGTATATGTATATATATATATTTCTATTATTGTACCTAATGTTGACTATTTGGCTAAATCTATTTTTCTCTTCTCCGAAATGCAGACAATGATCCAAAACACACTGCCACCCGGGTTTGCATTGCAAATGTTTGCATTGCAAATGAGGGCATAAACTGGGTCAAGACGCCAGCAGAGTAAGTAGACCTTTATGTAGTAAAATAAAGGTTAAATAAATAAAAGACGTACACCACCTACGGTACATCTAAAAAAATAACAATTCTCTCAACTCTATATGTAGGTCTCCTGATTAAAACCCGATCGAACTTGTTTGGCATCAACTGAAAACATTAATCCGTAACTCTGCCGACAAGCAAAAGATGAACTGATCTAGGCCATCGAGATGTTTTGGCTGGAGAAACTGACGATCCAACAACTACATTGGTCATCTCAGCAATGTTTTACCTGCGGTCGTGGAGGCGGGTGGAAGTGAGACTAAAATGTAGTTTAAATAAACATTTGAATGTCTTTTCTCATTATTTTATGAACGAAAGTATAAAGATGTTGATGAATAAATACTGTCCTGCTGTTTTGAGGTAGAAATGTAACACTTTAGAGAACTTAAGCATCGAATACATTGCAAGTTGAGGGATTTTCACAACAGTAGCCGGCCTATAAAAAGTCTATTGTCCTGTTAATAGGAAACACTAGCATGATGGGCTACACCTGCTATAGTACTACAGTATTAGCCTCATCAGTACTACAGTAATAACCAGATATAAGCTGCTACAGTTACTAACAGTACACACGGCTGCTAAGTTACACTACAGTAACTAAGTAAATATAACCTGCTACAGTACTACCAGTACTACACCTGCTATGTACTACAGTACTACAGTAATATATACCTGCTACAGTACTTACAGTAATATACCTGCTACATACTACAGTACACACCTGCTACAGTACTAACAGTGTAATACCTGCTACAGTACTACAGTACTACACTGCTATAGTACTACAGTACTACAGTAATATACCTGCTACAGTACTACAGTAATACCTGCTACTACGTCTACAGTCTACAGTAAATATCTGCTACAGTACTAACAGTAACTTTACACTGCTATAGTACTGACATACTACAGTAATATACCTGCTACAGTAGTACCACAGTACCTACAACTGTATATACAGCTGCTATACTACAGTACACACTAATAGACTACTACCAGTACTACAGTACATACACACTGCTATTACACGTACAGCCTACAGTACTACAGTAATATACTGCTACAGTACTACAGTTAATATACGACTACAGTACTACAGTATATCACCTATGGCTCACACGATAAAACTCTGCTACAGTACTACAGTACACTTGTGAAAACAAGTGTTTGAAAACCGGTTCAAAATGCCTCCAGTTGTCCATCACTACTGTAAATAAAAACACAGCATGTTGTTGTACATATTGTTTACATTCTTTATATGGTGAACCACAATGTCACAAATCATTTGTTTACTACTCTTTCAATTACTTTTTAGAGTTTTAGGATTTACAAAGTAGCGCTAATCAAAATATTTATTAGTTACTATTGTTTTTACATCGAACATCGCAAGAATAAATTTCTTCTTTAAAATTGTTTTTATGTAGGCGGCTACATTTTCTGACCAGTTTCAATTGTAAGTTAGGTCTGCCTACATAAAAACAAATCCTAGCTTCCTATTTGAGCTATTATAGCCCTCATAAATACCTGTAAACTTGCGCCCGATGGTAGGACTAATCTTTATATAGGTCTAGGCTGCGAAGAATATAGACTCCAATAAGCCACTCTTTTGGTCAATTACATTAAAAATGAGATTTATGTGTCTGAAGTCTGAATTGCTGCGACGGGTAGGATTCCAGTCTGTTGGTGTAGCAATCACTTTGTTAATTAACACATTAGCTAATATTCAATTGAGGGAAGGGGGGTATTCACACCATAGCTCAGTTGGAGAAAGGGGGGGTGTCTTATCACCTGAGCTCAGGTTGGAGAAGGGGGGGTTCACATCTGGCTCAGGTTGGGAAGGGGGGGTCAATCTGCTGTTGGGGAGGGTCACATCTAGTGCGTCTGAGAGGGGGGTTACTGGCTGGGAGAGAAGGGGTGGTTCACATCCTATGCTCAGTTTAGTGGAGGGTTCACAATCAGGCTTGAGAGGGTTCACCAATCTGGCTCAGAGTATGGGGATGGAGGGGGTTCTACATCTAGCTAGTCTTAACAAAGGTCATTGGCTCAGGAAGTGAGGCGGGGGTTTCACATACTCATTAGGAAGGGAGGTTCCAATAGTAGGTTGGAGAGGGTGGGGTCGAGGTTGGCGGAGTTCGACATCTAGCAGTTTAGAGGGGGTCATCTGCAGGTGAGGGGCCTTGGTGGTTGGGAGGGGAGGGTTCACATCTAAGCTCAGTGGTTGGAAGAAGGGGGGTTCACTCTGTAGCTCAGGTTGGAGAGGGTCATCAGCTCAGGTGAGAGTGGGGCGTCACATCTAGCTCAGGTTGGAGGGGGGTACTCTAGGTAGTTGGAAGGGGGGTTCACATCTAAGTCGTTTGGAGGATGGGGGGGGTTACACCTAGTCCAGGTGGGGGGGGGTCCCTAGCTCAGGTTGGGGGAGGGCGGGGTCAACACTTAGTTCAGTGTTGGAGGAGGGTAGGTGGGTCACATCGCTCGAGGTGGGAGAGGTGGGGTTCACATCTGTCAGGTTGGGGCACGAGGGGAGGGGGGGGTTCACACATTAGCTTCAGGTTGGTGGAGAGGGGGAGTTTTTTTACCATTAGCGTCAGGTGGAGAGAGGGGGGGTTACACCCTAGCTCAGGTTGGGAGAGGGGTTCACACCTAGCTCAGGTTTGAGGTAGTGGGGGGTCGACAACCTACTGCAGAAGTTGGGAGGGAGGGGGGGTTTCAATCACTAAGCTCAGTTGGGGGGGGGGGTTTCCACTATGCCGTTAGGTGGGGGGGGGGGGGTCACACCTAGCTCAGGTTGGGAGGGGGGCGGTGCACACTCTAGTGTAGGTTGGCGGGGAGGGGTGGGGGTTCACACACTTACTCAGGTTGCGGGAGGCGGGGTTTCACGATCTCACACTGACGGATTGGGGGATCACACCTCAGCTTCAGGCAGTTGGGAGGGGGGGGTTTCACACTGAGCTCTACGATTGGGGAGGGGGGGGTTGCGCATACCTCGTGGTCAATGGTGGGGAGGAGGGATGGTCACACATTTAGCCATGCAGGCCTTTGGCGGCCAGGCTGCGGTGGTTCACCCTAGCTCAGGTGTTGGCTGGACGGTAGGGGGGCTCTACATAACCTCAGGTTGCGGGAGGGGAGCGGGGTTTATCACCTAGCTCCTAGGTGCGGGATGGGGGGTGGGGTCAAACGCTAGCTCGGCTGGATAGTCAATGCAAAGTAAAAGGTTTGTAATAAGTCTTACTGTAGGGTATCGAGCAAATAGCCCATAATCACCCTTGTAAATGCTAATAGCCAAAACTAGACGAACATCATGAACATGTATGAAACGCCACAAATACCACTATACATGATCATGTTAGAAGCTACACGGCTACACTACCGTGAAGCATGATAGGTCCCAGTAGATCATCATGAAGAATCTGAAATCATGCCATGGATTAGAACCGTCGTATACACGCAAATTCTTCCATCTGGAAAAAGAGACAACATCAATACACACAGACACATCAATACACACAGACACATCAATACACACAGACCATATCAATAAACACCACAGAACACAGACAAACAATAACACAAGAACACATCAATAAACGACCTCAATACACAAGCAACATCATAATAACACAGACACTTATCAAATACACACAACCAACAGACCACATCAATACAACAGTACACTCATACACACAGACACACAGCTCCACAATACACACAGACACACAGACACATCAATACACACAGATACACAGAAACATCAATAAACACAGATACACAGAAACATCAATACACACAGATACACAGAAACATCAATACACACAGATACACAGAAACATCAATAAACACAGATACACAGACACATCAATACACACAGACACACAGCACATCAATGTAGGCCTGCATAAACCCCCAATATCTCTACATAGTCATTAAAACAAAGCTGTCCTGTTTCTACAGTTGAACAAAGCTATCGGTCATTGGCTGCCTGCCTGCGGTGAGCTCCAACAGTATTGGGACATTGACCCATTTGTTGTAGTTTTGCCTCTGTACTCCAGCACTTTGGATTTGAAAATGACACAATGACTATGAGGTTAAAGTGCAAACCGTCAGCTTTAATTTGAGGGGTTTTTCATCCATATCGGCTGAATCGTTTAGAAATTACAGTACTTCCTGTACATAGTAGTCCCCCCCCCCCCATTTTAGGGGACCAAAAGTATTGGACGAATTCACTATAAAGAATAGAATCTGTTTCTGAACACTTCTATATTAATGTGGATGCTGCCATGGTTACGGATAATCCTGAATGAATCGTGAATAACGATGAGTGAGAAAGTTGGACGCACAAATATCATACCTCCAAGACATGCAAACCAGGATAGCATGTTATTATTTAAAGGAATATGGGACCGAATACTAAACTTTTTACTTCTTTAATACCTACTTTTAAGTCCCCTAAAATGGGGGGGGGGGGACTACGTACAGGAAGTACTGTAATTTCTAAACGGTTTAACTGATATGGATGAAAATACCCTCAAATTAAAGCTGCACTTTATCCTCATTGTATCATTTCAAATCTAAAGCGTTGAAGTACAGAGCCAAAACCAACCATTTTTCACTGGCCCAATACATTTTGGAGCTCATTAATGTTTGGTACATAAATCTGGACAGGCTAAATACACTTGATTGTACACACGGGATAGGCATGCTTAAATCCAGGAACAAACTGGTGTACAGAGACGGGTACAGGAGCGTCACTGTTCACTGTGTGCTGCCGCCTTGCTGCCTCCGCAATCCAATTAAACTCTCGTTACTCTATAATGCTGGACTAATGTGGAGTCCCTCCCACCTCTCGTTACTCTATAATGCTGGACTAATTTGGTGTCCCTCCACCTCTCATTACTCTATAATGCTGGACTAATGTGGTGTCCCTCCCACCTCTCGTTACTCTATAATGCTGGACTAATGTGGTGTCCCTCCCACCTCTCCCAAGCGCTAAATGCTGTACAAGTTGGTGTCTCCCTACCCACTCTCTTCATTACTCTATCTAGACTAATGTTGGAATGTC
>NW_019949205.1:0-11905 GCF_002910315.2 Salvelinus sp. IW2-2015 | reverse complement strand
TTTTAATATGCGAACCTCTCCGCCATCGCACTTCCTAAACCTCTCTCCACTAAAATAAATCATTAAAGTTCCCACTGGAAGTCCCCCAAATCCTGGAGACTCATGGGAAAAGGGGTGAATATCAGACTTTGTGAGAAATGTACAGGAAGACAAAATGGATTTATGGTGTTACTCAACAGCACAATCAAAGGAGTGGGGTTAGAGTCAGAGTGAGAAATATCATGTCTCCAGGTAGCCAGGGCCGGATTACCTTAACACGGATTATAGGGCATGTCTCCCAGATAGCATTTGAACACTGGTTTGGGCCCTTGGAGGTGGCCCCCCCAGATGGCATAATGAGGGTGATTCTCATGAAACTATTTTAAAAATGGTCTGTAGGCAAATTGAGTTTCAAAACGCGCATGATGCATCTGCAAACATCAAACTACCATTCGGAGGAACTAAGATGTGTAGCTTTTAAATAAATAAATTTTCACTCTGAATTTATACATTTTCACCCAAATTCTCATTACTGAAATTGACAAAGTGTAGAATTGCAGAATAAGAGCTTTAAATACGGCAAAATATTCCCCGCCTCATGGAAAAATGGTATAGAATAGCAGAGATTACTACAAAACTGTAGCTGTGCTAGTCCGGCCCTGCAGGTAAGCCCTTGGCATGATCTAGTGATGCGCTTACAGTCCCAATTCCTAACCTTAACATTTAGGGGAGGAGAAACACTGAAACAGCCCTTGGGAGGGGAGGATCAATGAGTCCAGAGACTACAAATCACTGGGAGCCATGAACTGTGAGACATGGACATCACTGGGGCGACTCCTCCTCCAAGACATATACTCAAAGGGTGTTTGACGAAGGCCCAGAAAGGTCGGGGCAAGGGGACTGTCCTGTCAACCCGAGCCAAGGACCATGGTCACGGGTCTTTACCATCTGAGCGGTTATCTTGAGCATGGCTGGTCCTCGGACCATACAGGCTCAGAGACAGCTTCTACCACCAGGCATCAGACGGCTTAAGCAAGCTGAACCCTAGGCTGTGCTCCCGTGTCACAGACCTGGGCCCGGTTTCCCGAAGCGATGGAACTGTAGGCTGAGCGCGAGTGGGTTTGTAGAGCAGTCTGGCCTACCATGGCCGAAGATTCATAACATGTGTTTCCCAAAGTGGGTGTCAATGAGGCATGTTTGATACTGATAGATGAAAGAAAAGGCAGCGCTGGCTCCTGGGTCAACTTTCTCCATTCACTATCTTCCTTCGCATTAGAATATTCCACAATCACTGACAACGGATTCATTCCTAGAGAGATATTAATACCGATGCTGCAAACATGAAGGCTGGCTTATTTGAATTTTACTAAGGTCGGAATGGCCAATTAATTAGGGCCGATTGAGTTTTCATAACAATCGGAATTTTGGATGCCGATTTAGCAGAAATTTTCTTTTTCAAAATAAAATATTTTTTTACACCTGTATTTAACTAGGCAAGTAGTAAAACACATTCCTTATTTTCAATGATGCCTAGGAACAGTTGGGTTAACTACTCTTGTTCAGCGGCAGAACGACAGATTTTACCTTGTCAGCTCAGGGATTTAATCTTGCCAACCTTACAGTTAACTTAGTCAACGCTCTAACCACCGCCTCAACGAGGGAGCGCTGCCTGTTAGGCGTGAATCAGTAAGAAGCCAAGGTAAGTGCTAGCTAGCATTAAACTTATCTTATAAAAAACAAGTCAATCAATCTTAAATCATCATAACACTAGTTATAAACTACACATGGTGGAATATATAAGTTTATCTAAGCGTGTCCTGGTGCATATAAGTCGATGCGGTGCGGCCATTCGCGAAAAGGACTGTGCTGCTCCAGACGTGTACCTAACATAAACATCAATGGCTCTTTCTAAAATCAATACAGAAGAATATATATTTTTAAATCTGCATGATTTAGCTAAAAGAAATCCAGGTTTAGCAGGCAATATAACCGGTGAAATTGTGTCTACTCTCTTGCGTCTTGCAGCAGAGTCCAGGGTATATGCAACAGTTTTGGGCCGCTGGCTGCATTGCGAACTTAATTGCCCGAATTTTACGTAATTATGACATAACATGAAAGTTTGTGCAACTGTAACAGGAACTATTTAGACCTTATGGATGCACCTCGTATCGATAAAGTAAGAACGATTCTTGTATTTTCACTGAAGAATAAAGTTTTTGTTTTTCGAGATTGATAGTTTCCGGATCGACATCATAATAACCAAGGCTTGTATTTTTGTGTGTTATTAATGTTATAATTAAAGTCTATGATTTTTGCATAGAGCATGTCTGACTGAGCGATGGTAAGGCATCCAGCAAGGCTCGTAAGGCATTCATTTCAAACAGCCCTCTTTCGTGGGAGTTTTCCAGAGCTCTTCACAATGCTTCAAGGCATTGCGCTGTTTAATGACTTCCAAGCCTATCAATTCCCGAGATTAGACTGGTGTAACTGATTGTTGATTGGCTAGCTAGTTAGCGGGGGTGCGCGCTAATAGCGTTTTCAAATGTCCACTCGCTCTGGAAGCCTTGGACGTAGTTGTTCCCCTTGCTCTGCATGGGTACGCGCTTCGAGGGTGGCTGTTTGTCGATGTTTCCCTGGTTCGAGGCCAGGTATGGAGCGAGGAGAGGATGGAACTATACTGTTGAACTGGCAAACTAGTGCCTATAAGAATAATCCAATATGTCAAAGTATATGAAAATAACAAATCGATAGAGAGAAATAGTCCTATAATTCCTAATACATAACTACAACCTAAAACTCTTACCGTGGGAATATTGAAGACTCATGTTAAAAGGAACCACCAGCTTTCAATGTTTCTCATGTTCGAGCAAGGAACTTAAACGTTAGCTTCTTACAATGGCACATATTGCACTTTTACTTTCTTCTCCAACAGCTTTGTTTTTGCATTATTTAAACACATTGAACCATGTTTCAGCAATTTATTTGAGGCTATAGATTTTATTGATGTATAATATTAAGTAAAACCATAAGTGTTTCATTCAGTATTGTTGTAATTGTCATTATTACAAATATAAGCAATATAAAAAAAGATCCATTATCGGTATGGCTTTTTTTGGTCCTCAATAATCGGTACGGCGTTGAAAAATCATAATAGTCGACCTCTAATGCTTACCCTATAATAATGCCTCAATCAAGATTTGAACACATCATTGTGCACGTTAGTCTACAATCATGAAAATTATATTGAGGCAAAAATTACAGACAGTAGCAAATAAAACTCAATTGAATGAACATGAAAAATGCCATTTCAATATCCATTAAGATATATGGGCTTATGAGCCTATACTGTAGGACATGTAGTTTAAACTTTTCATGAGTCATCTCAGTTTTTAATTTGAAGCATCTTTTTATCCGCTTGTTTTGTACAATTACAAAGGACATGGCAACTTTAAACTGCAGCACAGAGAGACAGATCCACGTCTGATTCTCTGATAACGGGGAGATCTTCTCGTGTATAAGTGACGGGTGGGAAAAACACATCTACTGAAGCACTACTGTTCCACAGTGGGTCTGAGGCAGTCGGTAAATAAAAAACGTTTTCAAAGGCACATTTTGTTAACTGATGTTTTGGGAAACAGCTCGGAGAATTCAACAATGATCCTTACAATAAGGTTCTAAGTAACTTAGTCTTCCAGCATGCTTTTGGAAACGGGCCCTGCACCTTAGTGACTATGCCATCTGCCTCCAAACATTTTATATTGAACATTTAGTCACTTTATATGTAAATACAGTCATACTTGACATAGCAATCATGATCTATCTGTATATCCATTGTGTACATACCAATATATTACTCTGCATCTCCTCTTCTATGACTTATTTATTATTGATTATTAATTATAGTACTGGAATGTTGACGTAGCTAGCACACGAGCAATTCACTGCACCTTCATACTTGCTGTATAAACTGTGTAGTGACAAATAACATTTGATCTGAAGGTATCAGGACATATCTAGTTGTGGGAGATGGTCATAGGAACCAAACTCAGCGAGGAGGGGGGATGAATATACGAGGTCTACTAGCAAGTGGCTCCTCGGTCTTGATCTACTAGCTCCGCGGAAGAACAACAGTTACATTGCTATGCTTATTGTATGGTGCCTCATTGTGGCAAATGTGACTGAGTGATGAGCGTAAAGTTTACCTAGTTCATCAGTGTCGAATTCATGTCTCGTCCGTGCAAACTGAGACAGATATCCATGACAATGAGGCAACCAAGGACATGAAGAGTGACATCTTACCCTTCAGGCCCTCTTAAGAGTGGTTCAGTTTCTAATGTCAAACGCAAAACACAGAGTCATAGGCACGTCCGACACACACTTACTCACACACGCAGACAACACACACACATAACGGTTTGTCACCACTAGGACTAACTGGCCAAGTCAAGTAGGATACTTTTTCTGTAATTAAGTAAATCACATGTGGTTATTCCCAAACAAGGTTGTCAACCCACTATGACTAAGCTGGCCAGTCAAGTAGGCAACTTTTCCTTAAAATTAAGTAAATAAATGTTGGTTATTCCCAAAAAGAGAATAGAGACACAGTACAGAGAGTTGGAAAAGTATTGGCACTAGGCTGACAACAGAACAATAGTGTGTGTTTGTTCCTCTGTGTTCTCTACAGTAATCTGAACAGTGTTACACAATACCACCCTCCATCATGGTCTGATGCCTCTGTGCGACTTGCAGGCAACATTCCATGGAGTGTGCTACTGACCTAATACATTCTAAGAGTGAACAGCGCGGCATGTGCCACACAGAAAGACCGACTTCAGCTATTTCTCAAACACCATCCAAATTATGTTAAGCTCCTGTAGGCAGAACTCAACCACAAGTTTAGTCCCCTGGGCGGCAGGTCGCCTAGTGTTAGAGCGTTGGGCAGTAACTGAAAGGTAACAAGATAAAAATCTGTCGTTTCTGCCCTGAACAAGGCAGTTAACCTACTGTTCCCGGTAGGCCGTCATTGTAAAATAAGAATTATTCTTCACTGACTTTGCTAGTTAATAAAGGTTACTTTTTCAAAAAGAAATAACTAAATATATATTACATATATATATATACATATATATAATATATACATTAATATATAACATATATTATACATATATATATATAGTGCATACCGGAGTCAGGGAAACGTCATTTAACGTAGTTCTGGATTTTACAATACAGAACATAACCTTCCTATTCAGTTACTCAACAGTGAGTGATGTATGCTATGCTAGCCTAGGTCCCATGTTTTCTCTGAGAATTGTATCTGTCAATCAAATGTAGTAATGCTACAAAGCAACTCAGGTTCAAGGCCATGTTTTTGCACAGGGCCGCGCTCCAGATCAAGAAAAGCTCTTAACGTGTAGGACTTTGGATACCTCCTGCCTACAATAAAGTTGCTTGTACTTGCTGCATGGTCTCTATTGACTTCATTTCAGCAGTATTACGTAAATCAACTTGAATATGGGTACAATCGGTTTAACATACTTACTTAAATTTTAAATATTATACACTCAGACTGTACATATGTCCTGGTCAAATTGATTTGACAGACCAAAGCTTGACTCACCTATTTTTGTCAGAATAATAACCTATAATAACGACTTGTTTGAAATTGTCTTTTTTTTTGCAGTGAAGCATTAGACAGCAAAACCCAATGCTCAGCCAAGAGATGGAGTTCCAGAATGCCACACTAGTGTACACAAGCTATCTACAAACGGGCATTGCAAACCAGTCACAATCCCTGTGGCATAGAAGCTACGTTAATCACGGGCAGTGTGGACGGGTGTGAAGACATGAAAGACACAAATGTGCATCCCAAATGGCACCCTATTCCCAATAATGCACTACTTTGACCAGAGCCCTATTGGCCCTGATCAAAAGTAGTGCACTACTATATAGGGAATAGGGTGCCATTTGAGACGCAATATAGAATCTCCAGCATCTGTTGACTGTCTTCGTAATAACATGACACAGATACGGGCCAGCGGTTTATGGTCCAGCTTTAAAAGCATTGGCGGCAGAGATTTCACTGAGTGRGAAAAATACTAGAGGTGTGTTTCTATCTACTAGGCTACATGTATTGTGACCTACACCTTCCATTAACCAATGTTTGGGTATAACTACCGGCCAACTGAGGATAGGACTGATTAACTGTCTGCTGCTAGACATGACGTTCTAATCATTATCCTCATTTTTCCTCACGCGTTCAATAGTCTTCCCTTTAGCCCAGCGTTTCCCAAACTCGGTCCTGGGGACCCAAATGGGTGCACGTTTAGCTTTTTGCCTTAACACTACACAGCTTATTCAAATGATCAAAGCTTGATGATTAGTTGGTTAGTTGAATCAGCTGTGTAGTGCCAGGGCAGAAACCAGAACGTGCACGAGTTTGGGAAACCCTGTTCCTATCTTTATCCTCATGTTCCTCACCTTTCTTCAATATTGGCTGTAAGGAGATGATTTTCTAATAAAGGATTTAAAACTTATTCTAGCTACAAAAGTGTTCTTCACCATCTCAGGCGATAATATACATTTTCCTAATGCATTATTTGTCAAGTCTTCCCTTCAGCCTGAAAGACTATAACATGTATACATCACTACAGTATCTAATTGGATTTACATTTACATTTACATTTAAGTCATTTAGCAGAATTGCGGATTGCCTCACCAACATCTCATCACCCCCCAAAAAACTCTAAACTCAGTAAATTAAGCAAAATACTTGTCAGGTTGTCCTTTCAAGACAAACTAGTAGACATGCGGTTCTCTTATAATGCATGGGTTACTATTGTAGCCTACTTTTAAGCCTAAATATTACACTTGGGTTAAACAAGTGGAGACTTGGTTCATGCCATGCCTTATAACTAACGAACTACACTTTCATACAGAGGGAGAGGCTGTGAGTGAGGAGACAAGTCCAGGTTCCATCCCACCACTAGCCACACATATGTTCAGCATTAAACCCAGCTTCAAAACACCAAGTATGTTGCCTTTAAGTTTGTTTACATCTTCCTCTGTGTAACACTATGGCGCAATCGTACACCACTCTGGCGAACTGATGAATGCACCAGTAGCACATTAAAACGCCCTGAAAGAGATACCTGGGTGCCGTAACACCGCCTGTCAATCCCTTCAATGCACCCTGAAACATACCCTAAAATGCGTATATTGTTGTCAATTTGGTAGCTAGTTATCATACATTTGTGTTCATTTAATTTCTACATTACAGGAGTGAGTAGCTTACATACAGCGCGCGGGCAGTGCTGTTGGACATAGCCACGCGGTCAGTCAAGCTAAATAAACCGTCCTTCAAAACAATATTTAGGCTAGGTTACGATATTAATGTAACAACCACATTCATATTTGTACCGTGAGCCGCTGGTAACATTAGTTGTTATCAAGAAGCGGTAGATACAAGAGCGGTAGATACAATGTAGCAACTTCTTACCTTTGAGACGGTCATATAAGATGTGTCGGCAGGTGGAAYGATTTTCCGGAGAGGACTGAACTGCAGAGGTGGATGGATGGTGGAGTGCTTCTCTTGCGGCGGGTGTCTTAATTTGCCGTATGTCTTTACTGTCTGGCTCGGTTTTGATAGCCGGCTGGCAAGTCGATTTACATGTCAGCTGTATGACTAAGGCGGTTACCATAAGGGTATATCTGTGTGAGCTCACAGACTTCACACACACACACACTCACCGCAGTGATGAAAAAAATCGACAGGCGAGGTAAAGCTCTGCGGGACCCAACCTAGGAGGGGTGGAGTGGAAAGAGCGATGTTCAGAGCCGCGGAGGGAAGGGAGAGGAGGGGGGCTCTCTCCCACAAAGAGTGGGGTTGCTATTGTAGTTCTCCCAGTCGTCTGGTCCTCTGGAAAACGGTCCCAAAGTCGTGGTCAGGCTTTGCCTTGCAACAGACTGCTCGCCTTCGGTCCACCGTGACCAAAAAGGACCCCTTTATTGACGTGCTATAAAGTAACCCCGGGAACAATCGTGGACGGTCCCTATGAATGCGACGTAGCTGTGACCTCACAGTGCCATTGATATTTAAAACAATGACAGGCTGCTAAGCAATATGGTCACTCGAGTAAAGAGCACCACTACAATAACACCAATAAATATATTAACATATGCGTAATTTCCTTGGAACGCGCTTTGTAGGCTATAAATGGCAGGTTGGCATACACGCGCTACAGGATGATCATGATGCATATAATCCATTGAAGCATCTAAAAAGTATTTACTGTAAGGTAATAATTCCCTTATATGGGTCAATGCTGGCTGGATACTGGCACCAGTTACAGTGATGTCTTCCAACCCACAACCTATGTGCCTGGGCTCTATACGGCACTTATTGGAGTCATTTATCATAGCACTAAACACACACGTACACATATATTTTGTGTTGTAGATATGTGGTAGTAGAGTAGTGGCCTGAGGGCACACACTTAATGTGTTGTGAAATCTGTTGTGAATGTATTGTAATGTTTTTCAAATTGTATAAATGCCTTAATTTGCTGGACCCCAGGACGAGTAGCTGCTGCCTTGGCAACAGCTAATGGAGATTCTAATAAATACAAATACAAATTTAGCCACTAGAAAATGTGCAATAAAATATGACTTTCAATGTAATTGTAACAAGGTCAGAAATATTATGKWGSCGTCGATGTTCCTTTATAAGGCCAATGAATTTACAAATAATTAAACATCTGCAACTATACAATTGATAGAATTACAGACCTGGTTACTCAAGCGTCTCTTACAAATAAATAATCGTCAATCTCATTTGATGTAACAGTCATTCATACTGTATTGTTTACATCCGTCATCCTAATCCATGTTATACAAACAAGTGACGCGCTGGAGAAGCTTTGTCTCCCCCAAGTGGAGGTACACTGTAACGGCATGATGATTTATGAACAGAGGGAGAGAACACTGAAGGGGACATTTCAAAGAATAGGGTGATAATAGGTAGGTAGTCRAGAGCAGGGAACAACCCTCACAMACTAGACCTAGAGCACGTGTATGGGTTATCATTATCTTGTCCCATGTGTCTYGGAACATCTCATGTAGGTAGGAGAAGTGCTCATCACTTGTATGTTGTCAGTGGGGCACAGGGGGTTGTACACACATATTTATTTATTTCACCTTTATTTAACCAGGTAGGCAAGTTGAGAACACGTTCTCATTTACAATTGCGACCTGGCCAAGATAAAGCAAAGCAGTTCGACACATACAACAACACAGAGTTACACATGGAGTAAAAAAACAAACATACAGTCAATAATACAGTAGAAAAATAAGTCTATATACAATGTGAGCAAGTGAGGTGAGATAAGGGAGGTGAAAGGCAAAAAAAAAAGGCCACGGTGGCGAAGTAAATACAATATACAAGTAAAACACTGGAATGGTTGATTTGCAGTGGAAGAAAGTGCAAAGTAGAGATAGAAATAATGGGGTGCAAAGGAGCAAAATAAATAAATACAGTAGGGAAAGAGGTAGTTGTTTGGGCTAAATTATAGATGGGCTATGTCAGGTGCAGTAATCTATGAGCTGCTCTGACAGCTGGTACTTAAGCTAGTGAGGGAGTAAGTGTTTCCAGTTAAAAGATTTTTGTAGTTCGTTCATTGGCAACAGAGAACTGGAAGGAGAGGCGGCCAAAGGAAGAATTGGTTTTGGGTGTGACCAAAGAGATATACCTGCTAGAGCGCGTGCTACAGGTGGGTGCTGCTATGGTGACCAAGCGAGCTGAGATAAGGGGGGATTTTACCTAGCAGGGTCTTGTAGATGACCTGGAGCCAGTGGGTTTGGCGACGAGTATGAAGCTAGGGCCAGCCAACGAGAGCGTACAGGTCGCAGTGGTGGGTAGTATATGGGGCTTTGGTGACAAAACAGATGGCACTGTGATAGACTGCATGCAATTATTTGAGTAGGGTATTGGAGGCTATTTTGTAAATGACATCACCGAAGTCGAGGATTGGTAGGATGGTCAGTTTTACAAGGGTATGTTTGGCAGCATGAGTGAAGGATGCTTTGTTGCGGAATAGGAAGCCAATTCTAGATTTAACTTTGGATTGGAGATGTTTGAATGTGAGTCTGGAAGGAGAGTTTACAGTCTAACCAGACACCTAGGTATTTGTAGTGTGCTCAACACAAACGCTCAAATATGGAATTTATCATGGAACAACTGTTCATTGTGTGTTACTGTGGCATGCACATTTAATTCTCAACAGCCATGCATGTTATTCCAAGTGGATCACATTATGGGCTGTAGAAATTGTGAATGGTAGTGTCATGCTCAGTAACAGCCAATAACTCAACATGGAACACCTACCTCACAGGAACACATTCATAATGACGTCATATTATTGGGTGTGTTCTTGGGATCATACTGCACAATAAATGTTTTGATTTAAAAGGTCTCTCTGTAGCATCACAGCTGAACTTAAGTCTCTCTACAGTAGAGAGAGTAATATTTCTTGTCATAAAAATATACCAAAGTGCTATGATACGTAGGGCATTAAATATGATTTAACCAACAGCCTAAGGTATGGAATATCCAGTGAGCGAATGTCATAATTCGCTGATAGAACATTTGAAAATGATACGTGTCCTTTCCCACAACTTTCACAAAAACCAGGATGTCATTTCTAACTTAATTTACATTTGTGTATTTCTGAACATTATTTAGTTGGCATTACCTTCCCCTAATCAACACTATCGTTTGAAGGGTTGAAGCAGGACTCTGCTGCATGCAGACCATTTATCAACGAAAGTAAAAATAAGAACAATCTTTCTGTGACATTTGGAAACAACTTTAAAGGACCTTCAAATCTAGGCCTTTACTGTCTCAAAGACTGGGGGGGGGGGGTTATGAGGCTCACACTACAATAGGCATATTACATACATAGTTCTTTTATTCATTTAATTAAAACTGATTACAGTACAGATGAGAGGGCAAGAACGTTCCTCTCAAACATATGAACTGTAAATATCACCACTGTCCTTTGAAACAGTTTCCATTCTAAAATGTGTTCCACATCACCTTGTTCCCTCCTACGTTACTGTTTTACGACTACACAGCTCTGACTATACATTTTTTCTGGATATTATGAAAAACGCTGTTGTAAATGTAGCACACCACTCACTGTGCAGACCTGAAACCTTTATGTTATCTTGTTACCTACTGCTCTTATAAATAAAAATGCAATTCTGCAGAGAAGATACAGTGCTACCATCACAACCTCAGCCTGTGTGTTATATATATATATATATATATATAGTATATATATATTATAAAGTGTGTCTCTGCTACATTTCACCCAGCCCTCAGAGGTCATGGGCTGGAAAGTCAGGGAGTGTGCCTGCTGCCTACCTTGGCAACTGGCCCAGCGCTGTGGAAACATGGCAGGCAAGTGTGTTTACAGCATAGGAGGAGCAGAGTAGACAGCCTCCAGGCAGCACTGCAGCATGTGTTCACCTGCACAGAACCAGGTGTGGATCTATTATCTGCCTTCCAGGAAAGCATTCCCCTCACTTTGTGGGACAATATTTGAAATACTGATAGGTTAGGCTGGATGAAGTTTCCCCATATGAATTAACATTGTCTGTCAATTCAACTGAAATACTAATGGGTTAAGGTCGGATGAGGTCTTCCTATATGAATTAAACCTAATGATGTGCTAATCAACTGAAAATGTGAGGCATGAAGGGTGTGGTATTCTAAAGAATCTGTACGGTCAATACTGTAAATTAAACAATAAATAAAGTATTAATTTATTAAGGGAGGGTCTGGTATCTTACCAAAACAAGGAAGGAAACAAACAAGGAACAAACAAACAATGGTGCAGTTAATCAAAACTGAACTTTATGCAGAGAC
>NW_019949204.1:0-11907 GCF_002910315.2 Salvelinus sp. IW2-2015 | reverse complement strand
GGTGAAGGATAGTTGTTATATGAAATGACGGTGAGGATAGTTGTTATAGGATGGTGAGATTATCTGGAATGACGTGAAGGGATAGTTGTTATATGGAAATGGGTGAAGGATAGTTGTTTATATTTGAATGGACGGTGAAGAAGATAGTTGACTATGGAAGTGACGGGTTGAAGAGTAGTAGTCGATTTATATGCATGATAAGTGATGAAGGCATAAGTGTCTTATATGGAATGAGTATGCAAGGTATAGGTAGTTATACTGGAATGACGTAGAGGATAGTTTATATGGAGATGCAGGATGGAAGGTAGTAGTATTGGCATAGTGATATTGGTCTATGGATGGTGAAGGATAGGTAATAAGGTGAAGTTGTTATATGGAAATGAAGATAGTGTGGTAAGAATGAGGTAGATAGTTTGTTATATGGAATGACGTGAAGGATAGAGTTATGAATGATGAGATCTGTATGATGGGAACGGAGATAGTGTTATATGGAATGACGGTGAAGGGATAGTAGTTATATGGAATGACGTTGAGATAGTGTTATGATGGAAATACGGTGAAGGAAGTTGTTATATGGGACATGACGTGAGGTAGTTAATGGATATAGGATAGTTGTTAATGATGAGTAGGATAGTTGTTATAAGAATGACGTGAAGGATGATTGTTATACGGAAGTAATGGACGTGAAGGATAGTTGTTAGTATGGGAATGTGGAGATGAAGGATAGTTTTATATGGAATGACGTGAAGGATAGTTGTTATATGGAATGACGTGAAGGATAGTTTATATGGAATGACGTGAAGGATAGTTGTTATATGGAATGAGGTGAAGGAATGTTGTTATATGGAATGACGTGAAGGATACGTTTATATGAATGAGTGAAGGATAGTTGTTATATGGAATGATAGAAGTGATAGATAGTTGTTATATGGAATGAGGTGTGAAGGATAGTTGTTATATTGGAATGAGGTGAAGGATAGTTGTGTTTTATGGAATGACGTGAAGGATAGTAGTTATATGGAATGACGTGAAGGATAGTTGTTTATATGGAATGACGTGAAGGATGTAGTTATATGGAATGAGGTGAAGGATAGTTGTTATATGGAATGAGTGAAGGATAGTTGTTTTATATGGAATGAGGTGAAGGATAGTTGTTATATGGAATGAGGTGAAGGATAGTTAGTGTATTATGGAATGAGGTGAAGGATAGTTGGTTATATGGAATGAGGTGAAGGATAGAGTTATATGGGAATGACGTGAAGGATAGTTGTTATATGGGAAATGACGTGAAGGATAGTTGTATGAATGATGGGATATGTGGAATGAGTGAAGGATAGTATGTTATATGGAATGAGCGTGAAGGATAGTTGTGTTATATGGAATGACGTGAAGGATAGTAGTTATATGGGAATGTGAGGTGTGGAAGGATAGTTGTTATATGGAATGACGTTGAAGGATAGTAGTTATATGGAATGAGAGTGAAGGATAAGTTGTTAATGGAATGACGGTGAGGATAGTGTTATATGGAATGACGTGAAGGATAGTTGTGTGTCTATGGAATGGTAGGATGGTAGATGAGAGTGAAGGATAGTTGTTATATGGAATGACGTGAAGGATAGTTGTATAGTGGAATGACGTGAACGATAGTTGGTAGAGAATGACGTGAAGGATAGTTGTTATAGGATGACGTGAAGGATAGTAGTTTATATGGAATGACGTGAAGGATGTTGTTATATGGGAATGACGTGAGGATAGTTGTTATATGGAATGACGTGAAGGATAGTTATATGGAAATGACGTGAGGATAGTTGTTATATGGAATGACTGAGGATAGAGACTAGTTATTGTTATATGGAATGAAGGTGAAGGATGAGTTGGTATATGGAAATGGAGGTGAAAGGATAGTTGTGTTATATGGAATTGACGCTGAAGCTAGATATATGAAGATGGGATATTGTTATATGGAATGACGTGAAGGATAGTTGTTTATATGGAATGAGGTGAAGGATAGTTGTTATATGGAATGACGTGGAAGGATTAGTTGTTATATGGAATGAGGTGAAGATGTTGTGTATCAATGGGTGAAGGATAGTATGTTATATGCGAATGAGTGAAGGATAGTTTGTTATATGGAATGACGTGAAGGTATAGTAGTTATATGGAATGTGACTGGTTCGCTGAAGGATAAGTTGTTATATGGAATGACTGCCGTGGAAGGATAGTAGTTATATGGAAATGACGTTGAACGATAGTAGTTATATGGAATGAGGTGAAGGATAGTTGTTAGTATGGAATGACGTGAAGGATAGTTGTTATAGGAATGACGTGAAGGATATAGTTGTTATATGGAATGACGTGAAGGTAGTTGTTATTATGGAATGACGTAAGGATAGTTGTTATACGGAATGACGTGAAGGATAGTGTTTATGGAATGACGTGAAGGATAGTTGTTATATGGAATGACGTGAAGGATAGTCTGTTGTATATGGGATGACGGGAAGCAGATAGATAGTTATAGGGAATGACGTGAAGGATAGTTGTTATATGGAATGACGTTGAAGGATAGTTGTTATAGTGGAATGACTGTGAAGTGATAGTTGTATATGAATAGTAAGGATATTTTATATGAATGACGTGAAGGTATAGTTGTTATATGGAATGAGTTGAAAGGATAGTTTTATATGAATGACGTGAAGGAAGTTGTTATACGGTAATGGACCAGTGAAGGATAGTTGTTATATGGAATGATGAAGGATAGTTGTTATATGGAATGACGTGAAATGATAGTGTTATATGGAATGAGAGTGATATGATATGTTGTATAATGGAATGAGGTGAAGGATAGTTGTTATAGGAATGAGGTGAATGATAGTTTTATATGGAATGAGGTGAAGGATAGTTGTTATACGCCGAATGAGGTAATTGGATAGCTGTTATATGGAATGAGCGTTGAATGATAGTAGTGTTATTGGAATGACGTGAAGGATAGTTGTTATATGGAATGACGTGAAGGATAGTTGTGTTATACGGAATGAGGTGAAGGATAGATGTGTTATACGGAATGAGGTGAAGGATAGCTGTTATATGGAATGAGGTGAATGATAATGGTGTGTGTGTGTCTCTGCAGTTTCCTGGACAGAATTGACTCAGTAAGACAAGGAGACTACACTCCCACAGACCAGGACCTGCTACGATGCAGAGTGTTAACTTCAGGGATATTCGAGACGCGATTCCAAGTGGACAAAGTCAACTTTCAGTGAGTATATTTKACTGTCTCTGACTCTCTGTCTCTCTGTCTCGCCGTGTCTGTCTCTCTCTCCGTGTCTGTCTTTCTCTCCGTGTCTGTCTTTCTCTCTCTCTGTGTCACTCTCTCTCCGTCTCTCTCGCTCTGTCTCTCTCTCCGTGTCTCTCTGTGTCTGTCTCTCTGTGTCTCTCTCTGTCTCGCTGTGTCTGTCTCTCTCTCTGTCTCTCTGTGTCTCTCTCTGTCTCTCTGTGTCTCTCTCTGTCTCTCTCTCTCTCTCTCTCGCTCTCTCGCTCTCTCTCTCTCTCCGTGTCTCTGTCTCGCCGTGTCTGTCTCTCTCCGTGTCTCTCTCTGTCTCTCCATGCCCCTCTCTCTCTGACTCTCCTTGTCTCTCTCTCTCTGTCTCTCTGTGTTTCTCTCTCTGTCTCTCCGTGCCCCTCTTTCTCTGACTCTCCTTGTCTCTGTCTCTGTGTTTCTCTGTCTGTCTCTCTCTCTCTCCGTGTGTCTCTCTCTGTGTCTGTCTGTCTCTCTGTCAATTCAATTTTTTTTCAATTCAATTTTCTTTATTGGCATGACGTAACAATGTACATATTGCCAAAGCTTACTGTGGATATTTACAATATGAAAATAATAAGAATCAAAATTGTGAATGGGACAACAGTAACAACAATAACCAAGGGTCAAAATAACCAACACATTAAACAATAACAATAAGCAAACAGTAGGTTGATTGTGCAGGTTGATTGGTCTGTCAGACACTGTCCCTCAACTTATAGCAGGCAGCAATGTAGTGTGCTGCCAACCCACAGCTCTCTGGGTCCTCCCCCAACAGGACGGGTAGCCTATCCTCATCAGAGAGGTCTTTGAAACCTTGAATAGGGGTTTCACTTTTGGGGAAATGGCACTCTAATTGTTTTATATTTTGTCTGTCTCTCAGTGTCTTTCTGTCTCTCCCTCTCGTATGCTAACTGGTGGATCACATGAGGAAGAGAGAGACTGAAACTGAGCTCGAGCAGATTTTAGATAGGACTCGGGGCCCATATTCACAAAGCGTCTCAGAGTAGGAGTGTTGATCTAGTTTCCCCTGTTAGATCATAATAAATAAGACTAGATGGACCTGATCCAGATTCATAATATAACAAGACTAGATGACCTGATCCTAAGATCATAATAAAAATAAGAACTAGATTGACCTGATCCTAGATCATAATAAAATAAGACTAGGATGGAACCTGATCCTAGTCATTAATAAATAGATCTAGATACAGGGTAAGGGAGGCAAGGCCTAGAATCCTAGAACAGAAATAAAAAGTAAGACTAATGGACCTGATCCTAGATCATAAGTAAAAAAGACTGAGATGGATAGGAGTGATGGGAGGGGCACTTGATCCTTAATTCATTGACAATAACATAGTAAGTTGAGTAGATTGAGAAACAGAGGGGGAGAACCTGAGTCCTAGATCATAATACAAGGATAAGAACTAGAGGACAGGGGAGCCGTGAGTACGCCGAGAGGATACAATGTAATAAGATGAAGACATAGATGGACAGGTGAGAGAGAGGACATAATCGCCCATGAGGATACATAAAACATAATGTAATCGTAACAGGACTGTGGGACAGGTTGGTAGAGGGATGACGAGGGAGGGGAGGGAGCAGAGACTGGAAAGATGATGCAGACAGAGATGACGAATAAGTTAATGGGTGAGAGGAGTGGAGAAACTAACCTGTTTGATGTATGCGGAGGGGGGAAAAGGCGAGACTGGGGTCGTGACCTTGGGATAGAAGCAGGATCAATAAATAAGATTAGGATGGACAGGGGGACCTTGATCCTAGGATTCATAAAAATTAATTAGATGACAGGGGCCGATCCTGGATCATGATAAATATAGATTAGAATGAGACAGAGGGGCGGGACCATGATCCTTATGATCATAATAAAATAAAGACGTAGATATCTATGATCCTAAAGCTAGCGTACCCCAACAACTTAGGGTAATTCAGGGCTAGCTGGTCTCCCCGCGAACTAGGTAATTCAGGGCTAGCTGTCACCCCACGACTTAGAATCAGGCAGCGATCAACCCCCGACGTTAGTAACGAGAAACGTCAAACCCAGCTCACTACAGATACGTCAGTGGTGTCGAGAGACGCATTCACGAGCCCATTAGTTTTTGATCTGGACTTGGGAGATTTTGATTAGTAAGAGAGAGGCGATTGGAGGGAGAGAGGGTGAGGGCGAATATCTAGATTATGCCACTATGACTGGTGTGGTAGAAGAGACACACTTAAGCCCTAAGGGCTCCGCTACGACACGCCTGGTAACGCAGATGACCGAAGATAGGGTGAGGAGAGATTTATAGATTATTGACAGTACTGGGTGGTAGAAGGGAGACAGGGTTGGACGTGGGCATTAGGAAGGCTGACGTAGAGAGATAGTATTTAATTGCACAGACTGGGCTCTGGTCAAGAAGAGTCGACGACGCGGGGAGAGAGACGATGCCTGAGTATACATGTAGGTTGTGAGAAGAGGTAAGACAGCTAGCTTCTAAGATCTAGATATATAGTCTTATTTATAATATTGGGGATCTAGATCAGGCCACCCCACTGTGCCATCCTAATCTAATATTAATGATCTAGGATCAGGCGATCCACGCCTGTCCATCTAAGATCTAATTATTATGGATCTGGATCAGGTCCGCACCCCCTGTCCATCTTTCTTATTTATGTATAGATCTAAGATTCGCATCCCCTCACCTTGGTCCATCTGAGAGTTCTCTTATGTTATAATGGAAGTCTCGCGGGATACAGGTGCACCCCAGCATGCCATGGATCATCTAGTTCTTATTTATTATTGATGCTGGGGATCATGGGTCCACGCCCACCCTGTTCCACTCATAGGTCTTAATTAATAGATCTAGGAGAGATTGCAATGAGGTCATCTCACTCTCCCACCAGCACTCCGGCGTTGGTAGAAGGTAGATCAGGAGCTGTGGAGTGGAAGTCTTATTTATGATATGGATTCCTAGAGATCAAGTCTCCCCCTGTCCAATCAGTCTTAATGTATGAGATTGAAGATAGAAGATGAGAATAGGGACTTAATTGATCCATGAACATGGGGTGGGTAGCAAGGAGACAGGGGGTGAGGGAGAGAGAGCTCTCGAGAAGAGATAGGAACTTATTTACAGACTGGTTGTGGGACAGGAGACACGGGGACCGCGAGCGGAGCGAGAGGCGTGACACCTATCTCATTCTAGGTGTTATTTATTTTGACATCTAGAGATTCAGAGTCACTGACTAGTCTTATTTTATATAGCAAATACTAGATCAGGCCCACCCCGTTCTACCTTATATGATCTGGATCAGGTCCATCTAGTCGCTTATTTATTATGATCTAGGATCAAGGTCCATCTAGTCTTATTTATTAGATCGAGGATCAGGTCCATCTAGTCTTATTTATTATGATCTAGGATCAGGTCCATCTAGTTCTTATTTATTATGACTAGGATCAGGTCGTCTAGTCTTATTTATTATGACTTAGGATCAGGTCATCTAGTCTTATTTATTATGATCTAGGATCAGGTCCACTAGTCTTATTTATTATGATATCTTAACAGGGGAACTAGATCAACACTCCTACTCTGAGACGCTTTGTGAATATGGGCCCCGAGGTCCTATCTAAAAGATCTGCTCGAGCTCAGTTCAGTCTCTCTCTTCCTCATGTGATCCACCAGTTAGCATACGAGAGGGAGAGACAGAAAGACACTGAGAGACAGACAAAATATAAAACAATTAGAGTGCCATTTCCCCAAAAGTGAAACCCTATTCAAGGTTTCAAAGACCTCTCTGATGAGGATAGGCTACCCGTCTGTTGGGGGAGGACCCAGAGAGCTGTGGGTTGGCAGCACACTACATTGCTGGCCTGCTATAAGTTGAGGGACAGTGTCTGACAGACCAATCAACCTGCACAATCAACCTACTGTTTGCTTATTGTTATTGTTTAATTGTGTTGGGTTATTTATTGGACCCTTGGTTATTGTTGTTACTGTTGTCCCATTCACAATTTTGATTCTTATTATTTTTCATATTGTTAATATTCCACAGTAAGCTTTGGCAATATGTACATTGTTACGTATGCGCAATAAAGAAAATTGAATTGAAAAAAAATTGAATTGACAGAGAGACAGACAGACACAGAGAGAGACACAGCGGAGAGAGGAGAGGACAGACAGAGAACACAGAGCCAGAGACAGAGAGAGAAAGGAGGTAGAGAAAGAGGGGCACGGAGAGACAGAGAGAGAAACACAGAGAGACAGAGAGAGAGAGACAAGGAGAGTCAGAGAGGAGAGGGGCAGGGAGAACAGAGAGAGGACACAGGAGAGAGACAAGACACGGCGAGACAGACACGAGAAGAGACAGAGAAGAGAGCGAGGAGAGAGAGAGAGCGAAATAATCGCCATGAGTCGACCGAGATGAGAAAGATTCGAGAGATGACGCCGAAGAGCGATCCAGCGTGAGAGCATGAGAGAGAGACACAGAAAGAGACAGCGTATATGAAGAAGGACAGCACACACGGAAGAACAAGTAGAGAGATGAGCAACAGAGGAGGACAGACACAGAGAGAATCAGGCGGGCGAGTGAGAGAGAGAGACAGAAGCGAGAGTAGACGGAGAAGAGTGATCACAGATGAGAGAGAAAAGGCCGAGATCACGGAGAGAAAGGACACGACACGGGGTTGGAAGACAGACACGGCGAGACAGAGAAGAACAGTAAGAGTCAGAGACTAGTAAAAATATATCACTCACTGAAAGATTGACACTTCTGCTCCAAGCTGTTGGAGCTAATGCGGCGGTTCATTTCCGATCATACCTTTAGTTCTCACTAACTCGTGTGCAATTACTGTGCTTAGCGTTTGTGTTTTTCACTACTTGTTGCTTCTTTGTGGAGTGTAGTCTCCTGTTCTTACTAGCAAGTTTTTCCATATTCTTCCAAAGGAAAATCTGCAGAAGACACATACACACCATTGATCATTCACCTTCATTCCACTTTTGAAATAGCAACCATGGCTAATTTTTGTCTTCTTGTCAAGGCCTCAATTCGAGTAGCTTGTAATAGTAAAGCCGGCAACTACTAATTAACCTTCTTGTACTCTCTGACTTCTTGGATTGGCTGGTAACGTGGTATAACACAACTATCCATTCACGTCTCAATCTACCACAACTCCACAAACTACCACAACCTCCATAGTCTTCCATATTCTAACACGTCCCTAACTAATTTCTGCAATGAGAATCACTATTCTTGTGCTCATTAGCACTCCAGATAACAATATCCAGTTATAACACGCCTTATCATATCTAGGCCCTATTTCATTCGGCGTGGCAAAGATCTATAACACACATACTTTTCAGCTTATCAAATAAAACTTCAATTTTCCATATAACAACTATCTTCACCTCATTCCGTCTATAACAACTATCCTTCACCTCATTCCATAATAACAAACTATCATTCACCATTCCATATACACTTAAACTTGACAACTTATGCCTTTCACGTCATTCATATAACCACCAACATTATTTTTGGCTTCATCCCACTATATTGGACATCACACACAAACTTCATACCCCTTCACGTCTTTCCGTAATATAACACTAACTATCCCTTATCAAGTCCACTATCGTGCCATTCCAACACTATTCAAACTATCCTTCATCATTCCATATTATAGCAAACTATCCCTTCACGTCACACTGGATCACTACCTATAAGTAGAAACAACTACTACTCTTCACGTCCCTTCCATATAACTATCTTCCACCGTATCTAGATCTTCCATGGTACTATAAGCATGACTATTCTCTTCACGTGCATATCGCTTGGGTGAAACAACCCTTGCATCCTATCACGTCGATTCGCATTATAACCTACTATCCTTCACGTCATTCCATATAACAACTATCCTTCACGGTTCATTCCGGAGATAAAATCAATTACTATCACGTGCATGGTCAGTTCATTAATGTCTTATTTAGAGCAAACCGACTGAACATCCTCCTTCCAACAGTCGGATTCACGGTGGCTCCTTCTCCCTCTTGGATACTTATTAGTCAGAACCCTTTGCAACACTCATCATCTTCACGTCACGTGACGTTTCCACCTCTTAATCTAGCCACATCTAAAAGTGAGCACTTTGTGCTCAGATGCATAGACGCTTAAGTGCCTTATTTCACACAGGTGCGTTATTTCCCATCTTTATTAACAGAATTTTGATCATACCTATCACAGTCATTCCAATATCATTAACAAAAACTACGATCTCTACCATGTCTTAATCAAAACCTGTCCCATGATATACAACAAACTACTTCCGCTTCACTCTTCTATTTCAGCATCTAGTAATCATCAACAAACCCTCATCCCTTTCAAACCCCTTCCGCTATCTACTATACATATTCGTCATATTGTCTGCTAGGCTCACCAGCGCAAAACGGAAAGAGTTTTTAATGACCCACGGAGCCTTCCCAATTAACAGGACTACTACCTGCCTGGACCTGCACGTCTATGACCTCATATTGCCGAAAAATGATTTGAAGACTTTATCTATGTTTCTCTTTTACGAACAAAGTGCTAGCCTATTCCTCCTAAATAATACTAAAGACACAAATTCTGTCACACCTCTCTCCTTAGAATCCTCATTCCCGCAACTTCATACAACACATTGTATAACCATCCTTTCTCACCTCCGTGCATTCCAATATTAAAACTATTCCTTCACCCTTTTCAAACCACCAATATATCACTATACTATCCTTCACGATATCAATTCCATATAACACAGAATAATCTAATTATCCACCTACCTCATTGCCATAAAAATCCACGAGCAATCATCATTACTGTCAGAAGTCCACTACCATAACCAAGAAACTCCTGTAAATCACAACCAACAGGTCATTCCATCAAACTACTAAACCTCCTCTACACAGTAACGAATTCGCAGAAGTAAATAAGATAATATGGACATCAGATTGAACTATCCTTGCATTCCGTCGTGTCTCTCAGAATGAGACAGGTGAGGAAGTAGGATAAAACACTATCTTCACTCTCATATCCAAAAAGCAAAATGAATTATAAATACAACTTATTCCTACTCCAATCAGATCATGTCCAACTATACAAAACAACTATCCTTCACGTCATTCCACACTATACACCAAGACTATCCTGTTCACGTCGTCCATATAACTAATCCTACACCGTCATTCCAATTATAAAAACTATCCTTTGCACGGTCATTCCATTAAAGAAACGTAGTCCTCTCACCGATCTTCCATTATAAACTACAATACTCAATTCTCACCTCAAAATTCCATCATATTAACAGAACATAATCGCTTCACGTTCCCTTGCCATATAAACAACTGCTCACGTCATCCGTAAATACACACAAACTACTCCTTCACGTTCCATTCCATTATAACAACGTGATCCTACCGTCATTTCCATATAGTAACAACTAAGTCTTACGACCGCTCAATCCACAATGTAATCAACTATCCTTCAGATCATTCCAATAACAAATACCTTCACGTCATTCCAATGGTAATATATACACAACTAATCCTCACCTTTTCCATAAACACTATCCTTCAACGTCAATCTTCCATAAGAACAAAAATATCCTGTCACTCATCGAACAATAACTACTATCCTTCAACGTCATTCCAAGGTATAACACAACTATCCGTTCACCTATTCCATATAAACTATACTGATCCTTCAAAACCTGCATATCCATTACTATTAACAGACTATCCTTCACCTCATTCCAATATAACAAAACTAATCCTTCACGTCATATCTCCAATAACAAACTATCCTTCACGTCATTCCATATAATACCTATCCTTCATCATTCCATATAACAACTATCTACGTCCTATCCTTCCACTCATTCATATAAACACTATCCTTCACTCATTCCACGTATAAACTATCACCTCATCCTATACACATCTTCACTATAAATCCAATTACGTATTCATACTAACTATCCTTCACAGCATTCCACTATAATCACTATCCTTCAACGTCATTCCATATAACAATCTATCCTTCACGTCATTCCGCTATAACTACTATCTCTTCCCTCATCCATATAAAAAGACTATCCTTCACGTCATTCCATATAACCAACTATCCTTCACTCATTCATATAACAACTATCCTTCACTCATCCTGTATAACAACTACCTTACGTCATTCCATTATAACAACTACCGGTTTCACGTCATTCCATATAACAAATCCTTCACGTCATTCCTGATAACAACTTATCCTTGCAGCGTCCCATTCCCTATTAACAACTATCCTTTCACGTACATCCACTACATCACTAACTTACTATACCTCAACTCATTCCATATAACTACTATCCTTCAACGTGAGCATTCCATGATAACAAACTACCTCACTCATTCCAATAACTCTAACTTCACGTCATTTATAACAAACTATCCTTCACCTCATTCCGTATATAACTATATCCTTCACCACATATAACTCTCATCATCTCCTATAACACAATTCCATCATCCATATAACAACTATCCTTCACGTCATCACACTATAACAAACTATCCTTCACGTATCATATCCATTAT
>NW_019949203.1:10623-11914 GCF_002910315.2 Salvelinus sp. IW2-2015 | reverse complement strand
TATAGGAAGATCTGTCAAGCCATTCACATCACAGACTCATACCTCTGCATAGTCTGGCTCAGACACAGGTGTTTGGAGCATTCCAATATGCCACAGCTGATGAGGTGTCAAGTTCACCTCTGTGCTTAAAAGGTGATTATTCCAAATCTCTGAAATGCTGCAGATCTGCCCGCAGACGAGGTAGGAACACATGTCCCACACAGAAGAGGTGGATAGAATTCTACAGGTCAAGGTTGCCTTCTTCCTCCAAACTATGCAGCAAGTTGTAGTACTGACATGTCACAGCACTCCAAATATCTCTCCATAAGCGTTCCACGCATCAACCCGAGAACACCTTCAGCCTGGCAGCATCATGCTGTGGGGATGTTTTTCATCGGCAGGGACTAGGAAACTGGTCAGAATTTAAGGAATAATGGATGGCACTAAATACAGGGAAATTCTTGAGGGAAACCTGTTTCAGTCTTCCAGAGATTTGAGACAGGGATGGAGGTTCACCTTCCAGCAGGACAATGACCCTAAGCACACTGCTAAAGCAACACTCGAGTGGTTTAAGGGGAAACATTTAAATGTCTTGGAATGGGGGAGTCAAAGCCCAGACCTCAATCCAATTGAGAATCTGTGGTATGACTTAAAGATTGCTGTACACCAGCGGAACCCATCCAACTTGAAGGAGCTGGAGCAGTTTCGCCTTGAAGAATGGTCAAAAATCCCAGTGGCTAGATGTGCCAAGCTTATAGAGACATACCCCAAGAGACTTGCAGCTGTAATTGCTGCAAAATAGGTGGCTCTACAAAGTATTGACTTTGGGGGGTGAATAGTTATGCACACTCAAGTTCTGTTTTTTGTCTTATTTCTTGTTTTCTTCACAATAAAAAATATTTTGCATCTTCAAAGTGGTAGGCATGTTGCGTAAATCATGTTACAACCCCCCCAAAAATCTATTTTATTTCCAGGTTGTAAGGCAACAAAATACGAAAAATACAAAGGGGTTGAATACTTTGCAAGCCACTGTATTCTTATTCATCCCTTTACATTTGTGTTTATAAGGCAGTCGTTGTGAATTTGCTAGATTACTTATTACATATTACTGCACTGTCGGAACTAGAAGCACAAGCATTTCGCTACACTCGCATTAACATATGTATGTGACCAACAAAATTTGATTTGATCATGTACTGAACAGCAAGTTGTGATCATTGTCCATTTGATAAGGTTTAATGGGTATACAGCCATATACTGATTACCACAGCAGTGCTATAACTTTAATAGTGTCATCTATCCTTCTATATCT
>NW_019949203.1:0-8511 GCF_002910315.2 Salvelinus sp. IW2-2015 | reverse complement strand
ACACGTTATATTCAGTTCACCTGTTTACATGACGGTATGAGGAACTAACTCATGGTAATGGAGGAGGAGAATGACACCCTGATGCAGGTTGCGACACACCTTTCCTGTTACTTCATCAGATAAATGTGTTTATACGCTACACTTCCTCTTAAAGAGACAAAGTTAGAAAGCCTGGCTCACGGTTAGGAAGCCTAAATACTTGTGTGTCTGTTCAATGCACACTAGAATAGAATACAGCATATCTACCATGTGTGCTGTTGGAAACTTGCTGTGTTTGTGACTGTACAATTAGAGCAAAGTGAAAGTGAAAGTTAAGTCAAACTTGAAAAACATCCTCTTTTTAACCACAGAACAGAAGTGTTCCAACCCCTGCCTCTCCAGTCTGAAACATGGTTACACCTCTTTCTGCTTGAGTCAGGTTTTTTGTGGTTCTAAGAGAGAAGCCTTGCAAAGATCTTAATGACACCAAAATACATTATAGTGTGATTGTTACGTTCCCCAGTTTCTGTGTTGTAGTTTGTGTATTTGAGTATGTGTGTTTCAGGAGATGGCTTCCTGAATTCTCCCCAAGCAGCTGATCGGTCAGCCCCATTGATGATTGGAGCTGACCCCGCCCCCTCGTCAAGTTACAGCTGTATTCGATTAGACTCCTTCTGAAGCTATATAAAAGCCAGTGTTCTGTTCAGGAGAGAAAGAATGCAGAGAGAGGGAGATCATAACTGAGAGATTGATTGTGATAGAGGGTTTGATTGTAATATCCTGAGATCATTGCTGAGAGAGGGATCATTGCRGAGGGTTATATCATATGCTGGTTGTGTTCTCAGAGAGATCATTGCTGAGAGAGAAGGCTGATGGCTGTGGGTTATTTACTGTGTTAGTTGTTGCTGGGAGCAGCTTTGGTATGTTCTGTGTTTGTTGCTCAGTCAGATAGAGCTTATTTGATGTCCTGTGTTTCTCAGTTTGTTTGTGTAATTGTTTAATATTCTGTTTCATTTGTTCCCAGGGGGGAAGGGGAAGGCACCTAGGGAGTGCTTAGGCAAGAGGCCCGCGGGCATACATATACCGTAGTATATTCTCATTCTAAGGCACACTAGGTAAGACCTGGGTGGACCACTCCCTGTATTTCGGTTAGCGCTCCAGGTGGTGCTAAATTAGGTGGGTAGGCATGTAAGGTAGGAGGGGCTTTGGATATTTACGTTCTTTGGTTCCGTCCAGCCCCTTTTCCCATTACGTGTTAAGGAATACATTCCTAGTAAATGGTAAATCTCTGCCTTTTGTCATCCCTTACTCGTGTAAGAAATGCTGTCTTCATTGACCTTAACACATAGCTATAATACTGTTATAATGCCTTCCTTATTAAAGCAGACTTTGTTGCAAATACTTAATACACCCCACAGTTAAAACACCATCTGCCCGTAACAGATACAAACCTCACTCCCCACGCAGGGGAGGATGGCTGACTCAGATATTTTTACACTGATAAGGGAGCATGCCATTATACGAGCACGCACACGCACATGCACACACACACACACACACACACACCCTTGTTTCAGGCTGGGTTTCCAAGAACAAAGAACAGTGCCAAGAACCAATGAGGCATTGACACCAGCGTGGAGGGAACGGGCCTCCACTTACAACGACCAATCAGGAGCACGAACTACCAGAATCTACCTACGTCATTCACTGTATAAAATGTACTGCACAATATGTTACGGGACTCGCTTCTGCTAGTTCCTTCTGAGCTAAAATGAACGAGTCCGTGCACGCTTTGCTCAGATATCTTTACATCGAATAAACTGTCTTACTATACCTTATCCACCTCTTCCAGCGTCTCAACTTGGTCTCATTTCTCTAGTAACGAATCATCAACACTCGCACCTACAGTCCATACCTCTTTCACTTCACGGAGAGTTGAGTTGTAGCAGGGTGTTGCGTTCCCTCTTCATAGAGGCGTGCTTAACAGTGATGTAACTTTTGCTCATGGGTGTCTAAGAAAATAGACTAGTGCATTTATGAAGCATTCCTTGACATACATGAGAAACTTCAAAGATTGGCAGGTAATGTTAATGAAAGGGTTTTGATAATGTATCTCCAACAACACAGGGCTTACATCTGGTCACTGGATAGGTTGTACTGCCCTCTAGTGTCAGTAGTATTAACACACATGAACTAAGTCTAATGTCAAGCCAATATCAATACAAGGTATTTCTCATTGATCCATTGATTCTGCGATCCTCCAAACGTATTGTCTTTGTGAGAAGTTTTGCACAGAAAGGGTGTAGATCACAGGAGATTGGTGGATCCTTCATTGGGGAGGATGGGCTCATGGAAAGGCCTGGAGCTGAATGAGTGGAATGGTATCAAATACAACAAACGTGGTTCCCATGTGTTTGATTCCATTTGCTCTGTTCCAGCCATTATGACCCGTCCTCCCCTCAGCAGCCTCCACTGGTGTAGATAATGTTTCTCCAGCAACACAGGTCTGTCTTTAACTCTGAATTGTGAAGGGAATCATTCAGGGATCATCAAATGTGATCATTATCTAAATCAAATATGATTTGATGTTTGGAGGCTCAGAATCCCTGCTTCCCCAGGATCAGTAGCTACTGGGAATCATAATAAACGTGTCTTCAATGAGAGATCCTGAAAGTGGTTGAGTCAACTGAAGAGTCATAACAATCTTCCAACTGATCCTTTATTCTGACTGATGCATAGAATGCGTGCTACAGCTCCAATCATGTTATTTTCCAGAACTGCATGAGGATTGTCATAAATATCATCATATTATCAGTTGACTCTGTCCATGTCCATATCACCATGTCAGCATGTGCTGGAATATAATTTATCTGTTTTGAATAGTCTGCACACTAGTGAGTCCGTTGTAACAAAATAAGTTTATTATTTAGAAAGAGCATACATCAAGTCACTGGCTAGGTGGCAGTAGCATTAACAGATATTAATTAAGACTAAACAGGAAGCATCTGAATTCAATGTAAAAGAAAGGGTTTTGATAATGTATCTCCAGCAACACAGGGCTTACATCCATTCATGGGATAGGTTGTACCGCCTTCTACTGTCAGTAGCATTAACAGATATGATCTAAGTCTAATGTCAATCCAATATCAATCCAAATAAATTGTCATTGATCCACTAATTGTGATCCTCTAGGTTGTAGTCCAGCTGCCTGAGGAAGTGTCCCAGAGGAAACAGGAAGAAGCTGAGGTTAAAGGTCAGACGAAGCAGCTCGGCCGGATGCTGAAAGTGGAGAAGCCTGAGAGGCCTAAGTCTGCCAGGAGACCATTGACTCTCTGAACCTGCAGAGCAACAACAGCCTAGTGGCCCTGGAGTAGATAAAGACATGGGTATTGATGACCTCGTCTCCTCATTCATAGTCATCTGGAGTAGATAAAGACCAGGGTATGACTGACCTCTCATTTATAGTCATCTGGAGTAGATAAAAGACCAGGGTATGACTGACCTCTCCTCATTTATAGTCATTGGAGTAGAATACAAACAGGGTTATGACTGACTTCTCTTCTCACTCATTTATAGTCATCTGGAGTAGATAACGACCAGGTATGGCTGACCTTCTCTCCTCATTTATGTCATCTGGAGTAGATCAGACCAGGGTATGCTGACCTCTCTCCTCATTATAGTCTCTGGAGTAGATACAGACGCAGGTATGACTGACCTCTCTCCTCATTTATAGTCATGGAGTAGATAAAGACCAGGGTTATGACTGAACCTCTCTCCTCATTCATAGTCATCTGGAGTAGATAACAGACAGGGTATGACTGACCTCTCTCCTCATTCATAGTCATCTGGAGTAGCTGTACAGTCAGACAGGGTTGTGGCCTCTCTCCTCATTCATAGTCCTTATCATGAGCTGTCACGTAAGCAATGATGTAGTACAATGATGTGGTAACTGTTGTGTAGTAGTTATAAAAAGAACAGAAGACTGGACACTGTTATATACACACCTACTCATTGTAGGAGGTTCTTTATTTTTACTATTTTCTACATTGTACAATAGTAGTGAAGCATCATCAAACTATTAAATAACACATATGGAATCACATAGTAACCAAAAAAAAGTGTTAAACAAATCCAAATATGTTTATATTTGAGATTCCTCAAAGGTAGCCACCCTTTGCTTGATGACAGCTTTGCCACTCTTGGCATTCTCTCAACCAGCTTCATGAAGTAGTCACCTGGAGTGTGCCTTGTTAAAAGTTAATTTGTGGAATTTATTTCCTTCTTAATGCATTGAGCCAATCAGTTGTGTTGTGACAGGTAGGGGTGGTATACAGGTAAGATAAGCTATTTGGTAAAATACCATGTCCATATTATGGCAAGAACAGCTCAAATAACCAAAGAGAAACGACAGTCTATCATTACTTTAAAACATGAAGGTCAGTCAATACGGAACATTTTGAAAGTTTCTTCAAGTGCAGTCGCGAAAACCATAGAGCGCTTTGATGAAGCTGGCTCTCATGAGGACCGACACAGGAAAGGAAGATCCAGAGTTAACTCTGCTGCAGAGGATAAGTGCATTAGAGTTACCAGCCTCAGAAATTGCAGCCAAAATAAATGCTTCAGAGTTCAAGTAACAGACACATCTCAACATCAACTGTTCAGAGGAGACTACGTGAATCATGCCTCCATGGTCGAATTTCTGCAAAGAAACCACTACTAAAGGACACCAATAAGAAGAGACTTGCTTGGGCCAAGAAACACAAGCAATGGACATTAGACCAGTGCATCCTGCACCAGTTTCCAGTAATCTGTGTATCAAGATATTATCAAGTCCCATTTGAAGTTCCATAGTCTGGGCTGACAGACGTTGTGGTCCTGAAGTTATGAACACATTTGACTTTCCCCTGGGAAGAGCAGAGGGTTCTCACCTCCCGAAGCTGTTTCCTAGCAAGGTGAAGCTAATTTATACTCATCACATGGTCCTTTCCATTTTAGACCAGTCTGTAGGCTGTAGGCAGAAGCTGATATGTTTCCTCCCTCCCGAAGCATCTTACCAGTGGCGCCCACATGAAAAGCTAGCTATTCGCTGACACAAGTGGGAACAGTTCAGGCTGATGAGTAAGTTTCAAACATCCCCATGTGATACAAAGACACAGTGGTCCTCTCCCAACAGGTATCTAGAAGTCACATTCTTCTAACTGGAGGTTGGGTTTCAATGTGTTTCATTTCTTTACACTACAATTGAATGTGGTGTAGAATCCTGTTATACCAACCAGATTCTACAATATCACATTTAACATGTAGTGTTAAGATACTCTATAGATGGCTGGACCAGCCAGCCAGTGGACCACAGATTACAGATTGTTGAGTTCCTGACTGTGATGGAGGCTTGAATCTGGGGAGAGAAGTCATTTGTAATTTATCAGTAATCCATTTACATTCTGGACAATGTTTTGTAGTACAATAGCTTGTCCTATATTCTTGTATCATATCATTGGTCTTAGCATTGATGAAGTTATATACCATATACACTTACTTATAAATATGTTTGAAATTCTATTCTGTACACATATTTAGAAAACCTTGAAGGTGTGCCTTACCGTTTCCAGTTCCCCCAGACAGCATTGGTATTTCCTGATCTGGGGATGCCTATCAAATGGAATCAGAAATTAGTTAAACACATTGGGCCAGTTTCCCGGACAGATATTACACTCAGTCCTGGACTAAGAAGCGCATTCAATGAAGACTTTCCATTTAAAATGCTTTTTATTCCAAAACTAGGCATAATCTCTGTCTGGGAAACTGTCCCAATAAATTAAAATGTCAGTCAGAAGAAAGCACAAAGTAGTACAATGTGATGAAATATGTTCATAGATTTCCAAACATACCTGTGTA
Source organism: Salvelinus sp. IW2-2015 (assembly GCF_002910315.2). Taxonomy (NCBI): domain Eukaryota; kingdom Metazoa; phylum Chordata; class Actinopteri; order Salmoniformes; family Salmonidae; genus Salvelinus; species Salvelinus sp. IW2-2015. Next base: position 2,637 of record NW_019949203.1, on the reverse strand, counting down.
TGTATTTGAGGGTCTATAAAAAGACAGATGTCCAATTTGTATAAACTTACCATGTAACATGAGATTTAAACAGTAGTAATTACACTATGAGATTAGAAACTGTAGTTCACAGAGTAACTGAATATGACAGGATGAAACAATGAAGGTCAAATACAATTCCAGTATCTTACGTAAGTTGTGGTTGTTTCTACATTTTCTTTTCTATAATAAAAAAACACAGCTATGGTGGGCTTATCGAAAAAAACTGAGAAACCAGCTATGATTCCAAACTATGGGAAGTGGGCTTACTCCGATTCTGAATCTACCAAGGTAGTTCCTGGGTTTTATTTCAAGAATTCACATTTTTAAGACAGAAATCGAGGGTATGTTTTTTAAGTTTCATTTGAGTAATATCTCATGTATTATATTTAGGGAATAAACTTTTGGAACCAATAATCATGTCACACTTACTCTGTGTGTTGTTGGACAGATGTTAATTTGATATCATCTGATAATTTTACCGTGGGCAGTCAGAACACACAGTATCTGTAGATGTTGTTCATGCACAAATACATGTTGATGTTAAGGAAATTGCATTTGTTCCCTCCTTTATTTTAATTCGCATAAACTGTAAATGATGTTCAGAATGAGATAAAACTTGATCATTGATGATTATGACAACACAATTAGTATATTATGAGTGAGACAGAAGACCAACCTGTGTGGGCTGATGAATCAACCAGGTTCACAGCTGGCTGTTGTTCTGGGCTTGCTCTACAACGCATCTTAGTGGGTCTAGACGTAGCAACCTCCAAGTGGTCACAGACAGTGTCTGATGAAGGTCCTACATGGCTTGATTTATTTACTTTCAAACAAATACCTATGAGAACATGGATGTTTATGATGTAGATAAAATGCATATCTCTAGATAACAACAGACTAACATATCAGTGTTTGTGTCTGGCTTTCAGGGCAGACACACAGCACCACTCTTACCTGGATCACAGTTGGTACACACTTTGCATTTTATGAGACCATTGGGCTCATCAAGGAATGTAGAATCAACACAGGGCACACAGCTGGTGCTGGTGAATTCAGTACAATGCCTATGTACATGATTTCCTGGGGAAGAGAATCACAATGTCATGTTTTTCTGTTAGTGTTGATGATGTATTAACGTCTGGTGATTCATATGATGTAAAGAGACGGTCCTTACCTGGTGAACACATGGGGCAGCATTCATCCCCTATTCTGTACTCGGCTCTACCACATGCAATACAGGATCCAATGCTTTCAAGCACCAATATAACAGGTATCTGGAAGTAGAGGAAAAAATACACTAATCACTAAAATTGAAACTGATGTGTATTCATAAAACTTAAAGAACTAGTTAAAATTTCCCTAACTAAAATATTCACTATTCAAATATGTAATTATGTAGAACTATTTTTAAACTGACTTTTGTAAATATGGTGGCGTACTGTGAGGTGAGTGCTGTTTGATGCCAGGAATTTCTGTTGCGTGAAAAGATAGCCTCATACAAACCATCCTGATCTCACAAGTGTACTTTGTTTCACAGCGTACGAGGCTAGTAAAAAGATGCTAAGTCACAAAATGTGCAAATCAAATGTTTCACTTACAGTCCATATGAAGCTTTCAAACTGTGCCATGGTTCCTCATTCCTCTCCAACTCACTGGAAGACCCACACACTGGATTTGTGAAGTTCTTAGGTTTGAAGTATCGAGATGAACTGACCTGTAGACTTAATGTATTTTAGTACATGCACAGTAAGAATAGCTCTATTATATTATTCGGCTTAAATATTGCATACACTGCGCAGTTAATAAACATAATATAGTAATGTACGTTGGCTGGCCACCCTTGAGTTATCAGTCACCACCATCAATAGTGAATGAAACTGAAGCATAATAACCTTTCAATTTGTAAATGATGATGTCTTGCTGAATTAAATCACAGAAAGTTTAAGCTAGTTTGAGAAGTATGAAACAGAAATTGGCTATTTATTATTAGAGAATGCTGCCGTCTTGTGGTGACGTAGCCTTGTACATTGAGCAAAGTCCATTCTACCAAAGACAGCACAGCACATTTATAAACCGTGCATACGTACAAAATGGACCCTAAAACTTGCTTTTTCAAGCAAAAGTTGACATTTATAAAAACCGAACTTGACATAAAAATAAACCCAACTTCCCTCAAACTTTAGACAATGCCTACACAAAGTTTCTAGTGGTTGAAGTATAGCATTGGAAACTAGTATTTTATGCAAATGGGGGATATGACGGACAGGCTTATTCATAACAATACACAGGTAAATTAATTAGATGCAATCATTTACCGTTAGTGAGAAGAGGGGAAAACTATTTTGTTAATCTTTGCATTTTAAAATAATTACAAATAGGCATCCATTTCCTAGGCAATTATTAATAAATGTGTTTTGCATAGATTGCTGTCTTGTATCTCAATTGCTTGAGGATCTGTTCTCTCCCCCTTTCATCTGCACTGATGGGTCAATACTTGACAGTTGAAATCAACATTAGGTAGATTGTTTGCTTTTCATGTATTGTGTGTATATATAGATATGTTTAGTGTAATTGATGCTCATGCATGGCTCATATGCTGAGACCATGGTCTCTTTT
>NW_019949202.1:7444-11915 GCF_002910315.2 Salvelinus sp. IW2-2015 | reverse complement strand
GTGTGTGTGTGTGTGTGTGTGTGTGTGTGTGTTGGTTATTCTGAGTGTGGCGGAGATAGCGTCAGCAGCAGCATCAGCGTGTGTTCTGGGTTTAATTGTGGTGTGCATGGAAACCAGTGTAATTAGTGAGTGGGATCAGAGTGAGGCTGGGGTAACGACTAACTGTTCTCTCTACTGTTCTATTCTCATTGTGTCTCGTCCATCACTACACTAGTAGCTAGCCTTACAGCAGTACATTATTCTACCAGAACAAAGGAGGGAGCTATTAGCTCAGAGAGGACCGAAGGAAATGGAGAGAGGGAATGAAGGAGAGAGAGAAATAGAGGGATGGAGGATGAGAGAGTTGTTGTTTTTTTAAACCGAAAATAATGGAAACAGTCACTAATTGAATTCAGGCAGATATGATATGCCTGCCCACTCTTGAGAGAATGTGTGCCAATGTACCTTTTCTCCTTTTCTCTGTCCTCTCTCTCTCGATGTCCTCACTTTTACTAGTCCATTACGGGCTGAACTGGAGTACGTGCATATAGTGTGTGTGAGTGAGAGGGTTGTTAGTTGCAGGAGTCGGTGGGTAATGCTCTATCTGCCTGCGCCGGCCGTCTGAATGTTAACAGATTGTAACGAGGAGAGAAAGTGAACTTGGTTTCCCGAGGAAAATGTAGCAAATTACACTTTTATAGCCCTCTGCCACCATCCCTCACATATCCCATGAGATTCATGGGATATGGAGAGGAATCAAACTGATCCTAGATCTGATGCCTAAGAGGCAAACTTCGACCTCGAGGGCGGCTTCCTGACATCACTGTATCAAATCTCTTCTCTAGTCCTTTCTCTTTTGCGAACCAGCTCCGTCATCTCTCGCCACCCCATCACTGTCCTCCTCCCTCTCCTACAGGATGACCCTCCCATCCCTGTCTACTCTCGCCCCCTCTCACTCTCCTCCTCCCTCTCCTATCATATACCCCTCACCTCCCTGTCTCTTCTCCCCCATCACTGCTCCTCCTCCCTCTCCTACAGTATACCCTAAACCTCCCTGTCTCTCCGCCCCCTCCACTGCTCCTCCTCCCTCTCCTACAGTCATACCCCTCCCTCCCTGGTCTCTCTCGCCCCCTTCACTGCTCCTCCTCCCTCTCCTCACAGAAACCCCTCCTCCCTGTCTCTCTCTTCTCATACTGCCAGTGATTAAAGGACATGAGGGCCCAGACCCGATACTAGAAAATAAGAGATGGTATAATAACAGAGAGGACTGGTGAGCTTGTGTTCGGCATGATGGTCCTCGGCTAGCCATAACGTCAATGAAAGGGTTATGTTGTCTTGATTCGACTAAATGCATGTGATTGGTGGTGTGGGTGGGGTGTGTTGTGTAGTGTGTGTATTGGTGGTGTGTGATGATGTGTGTGTGTGTGATAGGAGAACATTGAATTTGGAATGAAATGACTCTTTGATTGGAGTGAAGATCCAAGTTGACTAAGGTTATGGGAACTATAGAGAGAAGCACCGTAGCGACGCACTTACACACGTCTAACCCTGAGCTTCTCTTTCACTCCTATGGGGAAACGTTTTACTTATCAGAGAATTCATTTTCCTTTCCCTCCATCTGACTCACTATTCTCTTTCTAGCCAATCTGTCTGTTCTCCGTTGACCACTGATGTCAGGCAGATATAATTATTGTGTACCCTGCAGATTTACTATTAGAACTCTCTCACTCTCCTCTCCATCTAACCTGTCTTCCCTAACTCGCTGCCAGCACTTCTCTCCCCGAACCCTCGCATCCATCCCTTCCTCCCCTAACCCATCGCTCCATCCCTCTCCTCCCCTAACCCTCGCCTCCATCCCTCTACCTCCCCTAACCCTCGCTCCATCCCTCTCCTCTCCCTAACCCCGCTCCATCCCTCTCCTCCCCTAAACCCCGCTCATCCCTCTCCTCCCCTAACCCTCAGCTCCATCCCTTCTCCTCCCCTAACCCTCGCTCCTCCCTCATCCTCCCCTAACCCCCGCTCCATCCCTCTCCTCCCCTACACCGCCTCGCTCCATACCCTCTCCTCCCCTAACCCTCGCTACCATCCCTCTCCTCCCCTAACCCACGCTCCATCCCTCTCCTCCCCTAACCCCTCCATCCCTGCTCCTCCCAACCCCGCTCCATCCCCTTCCTCCCCTAACCCCCGCTCCATCCTTCTCCTCCCCTAACACCCCGCTCCATCCCTCTAACTCCCCTAAAACCCCGCTCCATCCCTCTCTCCCCTAACCCCTCGCTCCATCCCTCTCCTCCCCTAAACCCCGCTCCATCCCTCTCCTCCCCTAACCCCGCTCCATCATCCATCCTCTCCTCCCCGAAACCCTCGCTCCATCCATCCATCCTCCCTATCCTCCCTACCACCCTCCATCCATCCAGTCCATCCCTCTCCTCCCCTAACCCCGCTCCATCCATCCATTCCTCTCCTCCCCTAAACCCTCGCTCCAATCCATCCATCCCTCTCCTCCCATAACCCTCGCTCATCCATCCAATCCCTCTCCTCCCCTAACCCTCGCTCCATCCATCCATCCCTCTCCTCCCCTAAACCTCGCTCATCCATCCATCCCTCTCCTCCCCTAACCCTCGCTCCATCCATCAATCCCTCTCGTCCCCTAACCCTCGCTCCATCCATCCATCCCTCTCCTCCCAACCCTCGCTCCATCCATCCATCCCTCCCCTAACCCTCGCCATCCATCCATCCCTCTCCTCCCCTAACCCTCGCTCCATCCATCCATCCCTCTCCTCCCCTAACCCCGCTCGCTCCATCATCCATCCCTCTCCTCCCCTAACCCTCGCTCGCATCATCATCCATCCCTCTCCTCCCCTAACCCCTCGCTCGCTCCATCATCATCCCTCTCCTCCCCTTAACCCATCGCTCCATCCCACTCCCTCATCCTCCACCTAACCCCCGCTCCATCCCTCTCCTTCTTTTAATAACTCTCTCACGTTTACTAGCAATGCCTCCATATCATTGTCAGTCTTTAGCTTAGTGCTGTCCTGTTTTTCTTCACGCAATTTATCTGCTCTACTGATCATCATGGTACCTCTCCCTCTCCCCCACTCTCTCTCTCCCTCGCACCCCCCCCCCCCACACCCGCTGTCACCTGCTTTCTCCCTTGCACTCTCTCCCCCCCCGCTCCCTCCATCTCTCTGTCTTTTAAAGGTCAGTACTACAAACCTGCTCCTTTGTAAAGTTTTCTCCTGCAAGTGTTTCTATTTATCTCCCAAGGACTCTCTTTTAATTACACTCTGATGCTCTTTTGAACTAACCCCTCCTGCTCTGTGGGCTTCTCTGCATAACCCCCCCCCCCCACCCCCCACCTCCTTGTGGGCTCTCTGCACTAACCCCCCCCCCCCCCCTGCTCTGTGGAGCTCTTCTACACTAACCCCCCCCCCCCCCCCGCTCTGTGGCTCTCTACACTACCTCCCCCCCGCTCTGCATGGGCTCTCTGCACTAACCCCTCCACACACGTTATGGAAACCACACTCACTCACTCACTGGCATAAATATATTTTCATTTATTCATCAACTTATTCAGAGGGATCCATTGGCAGTTGTCCCCTGAGTTGAAACAGACATCCACGGTAGTTTTTGCGTGTCTCCATGTTATCTCCAGTTCAACTTAGTATAGTCTGGAGAGAGGAGTTGAACTGAGGAGAGAGGAGTTGCGAAACTGAGGAGAGGAGGAGTTGAACTGAGGAGAGGAGGAGAAATGGGTTGTCATGGCAATTGGAATCCTGTGCTTTTTTCCTTATTTACTGTTTCCTTAAGTATGGGATTCTGTTCGCGTCTGTTTCTCTCTTCTATTATCTCTCCCTCTCTCTTTTACCTCACTCGCTCCCGTTCTTCATTTCCCTCAGTCTCTCCCTCCCTTCCTGTACATGTCACCCTCCCTCACCTCTGAGTCCTCCCCAGATCACAGAGGAGGGAGGCAGATTAAGAATTCAAATTTTATCAGATGGGCACAACAGGAAAGAGATGTAAACTAACGTCTGAGAAAATGAGATGGCTAGAAGCTCTGTGTGTGTCAGAGGAAAGATGCAGGGTCGCGTTGAAATACTGACCCCACGCCCCACCTTTTTATATTGCACTTGACTGGCGAATGGAAGTGCGCTTCAATTACCAATGAGAAATAAAAATAGTAGCCATTTTTGGTGGCTATCCTAAAAACTGTTTTTAACATGCAGAATTTTAGAATTCGTGCCCAAATAATATTAGGCCCTTAAAAGCTATGTTTCACCTCAGCAGCAACAGAAGCTGCAGCTCTCACACTCAACACTCACTGTCAGCATCTCTGATATGCTGTGGTATGTCATAAATAAAATTGTACTAATGAAAAACACACGTGACAACTTTAATTCCTTCAAAATAGTTGGCAAGATAACCTATAGCTTAAATTAAGCATGACCGTCAAAATGTATTTATATCGACTCGATTGTCATACAATATCATCTCT
>NW_019949202.1:0-7104 GCF_002910315.2 Salvelinus sp. IW2-2015 | reverse complement strand
TGAGGTTATCATGGGATATGGAGAGGATCAACTGATCCTAGATCTGTGCCTAAGGGCAACTTCGACCTCGAGGGCGGCTCCTGACTCCTGTTCAACTCTCTTCTCTTCCTCTCTTTTGCAACCGCTCCGTCTCTCTCGCCCCCTCACTGCTCCTCCTCCCTCTCCTACAGTATACCCCTCCCTCCCTGTCTCTCTCGCCCCCTCACTGCTCCTCCTCCCTCTCCTACAGTATACCCCTCCCTCCCTGTCTCTCTCTTCTCATACTGCGCACATTGTAGGAGTAGAGAGGACGGAGAGAGAGCGAGTCTCCAGATATCCTCAGGGATGAGCCCATAAAGACAAGTCAAATGAAAGAGATGTGGTTCTATAATCTCACTACACAGAATGGTTTGTGTGTGTGTGTGTGTGTGTGTGTGTGTGTGTGTGATAGAGAACATTTGATTTGGAATGAATGACTCTTTGTTGGAGTGAAGTCAAGGTTGACTCAAGGTTTATGGGTATAGAGAGAAGCACGTGCGCGCACTTACACACGTCTAACCCTGAGCTTCTCTTTCACTCCTATGGGGAAACGTTTTACTTATCAGAGAATTCCATTTTTCCTTTCCCTCCATCTGACTCACTTTCTCTTTCTAGCCTACATCTGTCTGTCTCTCCGTTGACACTTGATGTCAGGCAGTTATATTATTGTGTCCCTGCAGATTTCTGATTAGGATCCATCTCCCTCTCATGTCTCCTCTCCTCCCCTAACCCTCGCTCCATCCCTCTCCTCCCCTAACCCTCGCTCCATCCCTCTCCTCCCCTAACCCTCGCTCCATCCCTCTCCTCCCCTAACCCTCGCTCCATCCCTCTCCTCCCCTAACCCTCGCTCCATCCCTCTCCTCCCCTAACCCTCGCTCCTCCTCTACCCCCCTACCCCTCGCTCCATCCCTCTCCTCCCCTTAACCACCCTCGCTCCATCCCTCTCCTCCCCTAATCCATCCCTCCTCCCATCCCTCTCCTCCCCTAACCCCTCGCTCATCCCTCTCCTCCCCTAACCCTCGCTCCATCCCTCTCCTCCCCACCCTCGCTCCATCCCTCTCCTCCCCTAAACCCGCTCCATCCCCTCTCCTCCCCTAACCCCCGCTCCATCCCTCTCCTCCCCTAACCCCCGCTCCATCCCTCTCCTCCCCTAACCCCGCTCCATCCCTCTCCTCCCCTAACAACCCGCTCCATCCCTCTCCTCCCCTAACCCCCGCTCCATCCCTCTCCTCCCCTAAACCCCCGCTCCATCCCTCTCCTCCCCTAACCCCCGCTCCATCCCTCTCCTCCCCTAACCCTCGCTCCATCCATCCATCCCTCTCCTCCCCTAACCCTCGCTCCATCCATCCATCCTCTCCTCCCTAACCCTCGCTCCATCCATCCATTCCTCTCCTCCCCTAACCCTCGCTCCATCCATCCATCCCTCTCCTCCCATAACCCTCCTCATCCATCCATCCCTCTCCTCCCCTAACCTCGCTCCATCCATCCATCCCTCTCCTCCCCTAACCCTCGCTCCATCCATCCATCCCTCTCCTCCCCTAACCCTCGCTCCATCCATCCATCCCTCTCGTCCCCTAACCCTCGCTCCATCCATCCATCCCTCTCCTCCCCAACCCTCGCTCCATCCATCCCTCTCCTCCCCTAACCCTCGCCTCCATCCATCCCTCTCCTCCCCTAACCCTCGCTCGCTCCATCCATCCATCCCTCTCCTCCCCTAACCCTCGCTCGCTCCATCCATCCATCCCTCTCCTCCCCTAACCCTCGCTCGCTCCATCCATCCCTCTCCTCCCCTAACCCTCGCTCGCTCCATCCATCCATCCCTCTCCTCCCCTAACCCTCGCTCCATCCTCCCCTCTCCTCCCCTAACCCCCGCTCCATCCCTCTCCTTCTTTAACTCTCTCACGTTTACTGCAGTGCCTCCATATCATTGTCAGTCTTTAGTTAGTCTGTCCTTTTTTTCACTCAATTTTATCTGTCTACTGATTCTCATGGTACCTCTCCCTCTCCCCCACTCTCTCTCTCCCTCGCACACCCCCCCCCACCCCGCTGTCACCTGCTTTCTCCCTTGCACTCTCTCCCCCCCGCTCCCTCCATCTCTCTGTCTTTTAAAGGTCAGTACTACAAACCTGCTCCTTGTAAAGTTTTCTCCTGCAGTGTGTTCTTTTCTTCTCCCAAGGACTCTCTTTTAATTACACTCTGTGCTCTTTGAACTAACCCCTCCTGCTCTGTGGGCTCTCTGCACTAACCCCCCCCACCCCACCCCCCCTGCTCTTTGGGCTCTCTGCACTAACCCCCCCCCCCCCCCTGCTCTGTGGCTCTCTACACTAACCCCCCCCCCCCCCCCGCTCTGTGGGCTCTCTACACTACCTCCCCCCGCCTCTGTGGGCTCTCTGCACTAACCCCTCCACACACGTTGTAATACACACACTCACTCACTCACTGGCATAAATATATTTTCATTTATTCATCAACTTATTCAGAGGGATCATTGGCAGTTGTCCCCTGATTGAACAGACATCCACGGTGTTTTGCTGTCTCCATGTTATCTCCAGTTCAACTTAGTATAGTCTGGAGAGGAGGAGTTGGAACTGAGGAGAGGAGGAGTTGGAACTGAGGAGAGGAGGAGTTGGAACTGAGGAGAGGAGGAGAATGGGTTGTCATGGCAATTGGAATCCGTGGTGCTTTTTTCCTTATTTACTGTTTCCTTAAGTATGGATTCTGGTCGCGTCTGTTTCTCTCTTCTATTATCTCTCCCTCTCTCTTTTACCTCACTCGCTCCCGTTCTTCATTTCCCTCAGTCTCTCCCTCCCTTCCTTCTGGTCACCCCTCCCTCCCCTCTGGTCCTCACCCCAGTCACAGAGGGAGGGAGGCAGATTAAGGAATTCAAATTTTATCAGTGTGGCGACAACAGGGAAGAGATGTAACTCGTCTGAGGAAATGAGATGGCTAGAGCTCTGTGTGTGTCAGAGGAAAGGGCAGGGTGTGCGTGACAATCTGACCCCCGCCTACCTTTTTTATATGCACTTGACTGGCGAATGGGAAGTGCGCTTCAATTACCAATTGAGAAATAAAAATAGTAGCTCTTTTTGGTGGCTATCAAAACTGTTTTTAACATGCGAATTTTAGAATTGTTGCCCAATAATTAGGCTTAAAAGCTTGTTTCACTCCAGCAGCAACAGAAGCTGCAGCTCTCACACTCACACTCACTGTCAGGCATCTCTGTATGCTGTGGKTATGTCATAAATAAGAATGTACTAATGAAAATACACACGTGACAATTTAATTCCTCAAAATTTGGCAAATTAACCTATAGACTAATTAGCATGACCGGTCAAATGTATTTATATCGACTCGAATTGTCATCAATGAATAGGCTAAAAAGCATTATTTTGCGATTGGCTTTAAAAAAAAAAAAATATCGGCTAAAAGCTGGCTATTACAGGTTAACGGAAACCCTGGTGGGCACATTCATTTATTTGTTTTTCACATCCAGACCGGAGTGATTTCTCCCGGTCTACATTTTTCTAGTCAGTCATCCATCTCTCTCTGTCTCCTTCGCTTCCGTGTCTGAAGTGTAATCATTTTCGGGCCCACACCAGCGAGAGAGCGAGGGGCCGAGGAGGGAAGAGAGGAAAAAAGGAAACATTTTAAATGAACGTGGAGAAGAGGGAGAAGAAGGCATTTGTATGTGTACCTGATTATCACTGGGCTCAGCCCAAAGTCACATTCACCGTGAACCAACGCTCTGTCTCTCAAAATAGCAAATTCTTCCAGTCTGTGTGTGTGTGGCTGGAGTAGACTGAATAATGTCATGGTCTCTCTTCGACCATCAGCTCTGGGCTTATTATGTGTCCCGGTATGTGTCCCAGTGTGTGTGGGTGGGAGGCCTCGTCGGGGTGGCTCTGAAGCTGGGCTGGGGTGGTCTGTGCTGCGCTGGCTGTGGTGGGTATTGAGGTTGGTGGTGCTGTGGTCGTGGCTGGGGGTTCCAGGGTGCTGGTCTGGGGTGTTGTCTCGGTGATCTCAGCGGGGTGGAGATTGCTCCGCTGTTCCTGGGTGGAGAGGTCGGGCTGCGGTTTAAAGCGACGTCCTTGAGAGTCTTGGCAAGGATTGTCTCCCTGTACAGGTGAACATGGTCATAGAGACAGTCCAGATCGAGGGTGGGATGGTGGGCCAGGTGTACATTGGGTCGCAGGGCACAGTKCCGGGATAGGCTGGCGTTTATTCTTTGGATTGTGGCAGGGTGGAAGTCCCTCCTCTGTAGAAGGGTTGACACCACGATTCTTGAGTTGGGGAAGATTGCGGAGGCCTTCTCAATCACTCCCCGTAGTGAAGTGGCCACCCTCTCCTGCTGAGCACGCAGGTGTTTGCTTCCGGTATGTATGATTATGTGGCTTGGCGACCCGAGATGGGCCTTATCAAGCAGCTCCATGGCACTCTGCGTTGTTGGGCACCACACCTTTCTCGTTTTGTGTCTAGGGAAAAGTTTCTTCTCCTGAACAAACTTCCCATTTGAGTCCATCAACAGGACGATGTCAGCCAGTGTTTCTTCTAGACTGGAGGGGGCAGAGGGGGGGCTGGTGGGTGTTGGAGCTGGGGTGTGGCTGGTCTGTGCCAGTGCCGCTGTCAGTGGGAGGCTGTTCTGTGGGCTGGGGAGGAGGGGTGCAGCAGGCAGGGCTGGGGAAGTCTGGCTGGTTGAGCTGGGCTCCTCTGCTGTGTGAGGGCAGGTCATAGGATGGTGATCTAGCTGCTCCTGCAGCCTGTCCTCTGTTCTCGTTCTCTCCTGCAGCTCCTCTCTTAGTGTGGTCAGATCGTTGTTACTGTTCTGCCTGTCTTTTTGGAGCTCTCTCGCCTCCTTTGTTAGATCAGCCAGCTCTCTCTTGAGTCCGTCTCTCTCTTGCTGAACCTCTTTCAGCTGTGTTGCAAGGCTGCTGTCCTGCTCTGTCCGCACTATGGTGGGAAGAGAGGTGCTGGATGTGCCTGTTTGGGTGGGGAGAGTAGGGGTGAGGGTGGTGCTGGTGGAGTTTGTCTTGTGGGAGGGTATGTCACTGGTGGTGTTCTTCTCTCTCTCCGCTCTCTCCTTAATGGTCTGAAAGTCTGTTTCAAACAGCCTAATGTTACCTTGCACCATGACAGTCCCAGTCTTGTAGAGGTTGATTGTTATCATGGTGCTGTCAGGGTCGTCTGTCTCTTTGATTTTCAGCTTCCACCCATTACAGATTCCCTCTTTCTTTATGGATGGGTAGTGAGAGCAGACTGCTGAGCGCCATGCATTTGGCTGGTCAGTGAGGAAGATGAGATTACTCACATCACCGTTTTTGTAGAGGTCTGCAAAAAGTGTTTCTGGCCTCCCCTTTGGTAGTTTCTGTTTAAAAGCTTTCCTCGTCGTGTAATTTTTGGCCTCTTTTGGGTAGAGAATGGATTCTGCGCTGAGGGGGAGTGGGGACATGGTGTCTGTGCGCTCTGCTACTACCGCTGCTGCTGCGCTGTTCTGCTGCCCCATTGCCATGGCAACCGKTTTGTTCGTCTGCTGCTCGCGCTAATTTAGTTCAAAAATCAGCAAAAAGAGTGACAAATCCTCACACAAAAAACAGAAGTTATGTTTAAAGTTAGTCCGTGCTCCTTTTTGGTTTACTCACTCAGTTTGGTCGTTTGATGTAGTTGTATTAACTGCCCTTGCTAGGTTTGTTCTAGCTCGTTTCTTCTGGCTAGCTTGTTAGTCTGCTGGCTAAGTCTTTGTTGTGTAGCTAGCTAGCTAGAGTCAAAACTTCTTAACTTGAGGCGCAAAGTAACTTTTTTTCTATTCTGAATGAATAGAGTCGTTGTTCATCACTTCTTGTCTAGAATTCTTCTTCGATTAGAGTGTTTATCTCATTCTAAAAAATATATCAGGAGCTCATGTTGGGCAGGACTCTTAATTCAATTCAATTTGCTTTATTGGCATGACGTAACAATGTACATATTGCCAAAGCTTATTTTGGATATTTACAATATAAAAATGAGAATCAAAATTGTCAACGGGACAACAGTAACAACAATAACCAAGGGTCAAAATAACCATACATTCAACAGTAACAATAAGCATACAGTAGAGTACATGTGCAGGTTGATTGGTCTGTCAGACACTGTCCCTCAACTTATGGCAGGCAGCAATGTAGTGTGCTGCCAACCCACAGCTCTCTGCGTCCTGTTGGGAGGACGGGTAGCCTATTCTCATCAGAGAGGTCTTCGAAACCTTGAATAAGGGTTTCAAATTTGGGGAAATGACACTCTCTAATTGTTCTTTATTTTTTATATTTTGTCAGGAAATGCAGCTCCGTCTCAGGTTCTGCTGTTGTGCAGTGGTTGCACAGCCTTTCCTCTACAGGGAGCCAGGTTTTCCTGTGTCTACCTTTCTCAATGGCAAGGCTGTGCTCACTGAGCCTGTACTTTGTCAAGATTTTTATAAGGTTTTGATCAGTAACCATGGTCAAATATTTAGCCACAGTGTACTGTCGATTTAGGGCCAGATAGCACTGCATTTTGCTTTGTGTTTGTGCTTGTGTTTCCCAATAAGCAAAGTAGTTTTGTTTTGACTGTGTTGTAATTTGGTTTATTCTGATTGATTGGATGTTCTGGTCCTGAGGCTTCAGTGTGTTAGTAGAACAGGTTTGTGAACTCAGCCCCAGGACCAGCTGGATGAGGGGACTCTTTTCTTTGCTCAGCTCTTGGCATTGCAGGTCTTGGTAGTGATATGAGAGGGGGTCACTGTATTTTAGATGTTTCCAAAACTTAATTGCTCTTTTTTTAATTTTMTATTATTAGTGGATATTMGCCTAATTCTGCCCTGCATGCATTGCTTGTAGTTTTCCTCTGGACATGTAGGATAATCTTACAGAACTCTGCATGCAGGGTTTCAATGGGATGTTTGTCCCATTTTGATGAAATCTTGTTTTGCAAGTGGACCCCACACCTCGCTGCCATAAAGTGCAATTGGTTCAATGACATATTCAATTCGTTTTAGTCAAATTTTAATAGGTATTTCAATTTGAATTTGCTTTTTAATGGCGTTTAACTCTCTCTCTCTCTCTCTCTCTCTCTCTCTCTCTC
>NW_019949201.1:8737-11918 GCF_002910315.2 Salvelinus sp. IW2-2015 | reverse complement strand
TTGACTCCTGCCAGTGTTGCTCTGTCTTTTCTCTCTCGGTGTGTGTGTGTACCCAGGTCTGGTGCTGTTGCTCCTGTTGGTGTAGCTCTGTCTCATCCACACACGGCCGGTCCAGGTTGAACCACAGAGACTCTGTCAACCGGGGAAACAGCGAGGGAAACAGCATGGACATCTCTGTCTGAGAGGAAACACACTTCACTGAGGCAGGATAGTTATCAGCACCCACCTAGATAACAGACCTGGATAGATTAGTACACAGCTGATCAGATTTTGGTTTCAGTGACCCCAAAAACTGAGTGGGGAGTGTAGCTAGCGATAGATAGCTGTAAAACATGACAACAATGTTTTCAACATAGCTAGCTAACATCTGCTAACTTGGGTAGGTTAGCTACATAGCTAGTTACTGTAAGTACTGCACGGTTTAGGTTTTGCATGCTTTAAATGGTATTACAGATTTTAGCTATTACAGATCTGTCTTACTAACTAGCTAGCGAACACTCTTCATCCTGCATAATGTAGCTAAGGTTAGCCAGCTAGRTATCACTGCACATAGATCATGTASCTAACACTGCAATAATGTTAGCTAGCTATGTTACGAAACTTATCTTATACCGTTAAATCAATAATAAAAATACTGTAAATGTTCACCGTCTTACCTGTAAAACCGATATCCCGTCTTGCTGTCAAAACATAAATTTCAAAATMTCAACTGACCGGAAACCGGTGTTCGTTTGTAAACGCTCCGGGCGTGTAGGCATATCATTTCAAAAAGATTCCGCTTTATGAACCGTTGTCAATMGTATGAACTATATACTATATAGATTATAAACTGCAAGGATGAATATACTCTTTGACCACACTGCGAGAAAGCTTAAGTTTCGGCTTAGTAAAGCAGGCTATGTATAACGCCTTAGTTTCATTAAACTTGAGGGGTAGCTACTCTCTGTGAAACTGTAAAAAATGGTTTCAGAACTTATTTTGAATAGAAAATATACTTTACACCTGTCTCTATATGTTATAGGTAGTTTCTTCATGCAAATGTAACTTTGAAGGACATTGGAACCTGCCTGAAATGATTACCCTGKCTGAAATGCATATGAAATGATAAAGTTAAACACTTAATATGAGCTCATGACCTTTGGGTGCAGTAAACCAGTGATTTCCACATTCACTAATTAACAGTGAAGAAAATCTTATGTGAGGCTTGGTGATAACAGTTTTATGCTGCATACTATGCATACCCTGACCTCTGAGTCAGCTGTCATAAACCTGAGGAGTTACACATATTATAAAAGTTATAAAACCACGAAATAATCCTAAAAAAACGTATGCTATTGTTACAGGCTGACTACACCGCTCGCGCYRGCCAACGAGCGGTTYCCAAGGGCTAACACTTGGAACCCAAACCGGCTGCGCGCAAGTGCCATCYTGCATAAATGTATTTTGTCCCCCCACACCAAACGCAATCAAAACAAACTCTGAACCAATTATATTAATTTGGGGACAGGTCGAAAAGCATTAAACATTTATGGATAGTTAGCTTGCACTTGCTAGCTAATTTGTCCTATTTAGCTAGCTTGCTGTTGCTAGCTAATTTGTCCTGGGATATAAATATGAGTTGTTATTTTACCTGAAATGCACAAGGTCCTCTACTCCGCCAATTAATCCACACATGAAACGGCCAACCGAATCGTTTCTAGTCCCCTCTCTTCCTTCCAGGCTTTTTCTTCTCTTTACTTTTTATATTGCGATTGGCAACTTTCATAAATTAGGTGCATTACCGCCACTGACCTCGTTCGTCTTTCAGTCACCCACGTGGGTATAACCAATGAGGAGATGGCACGTGGGTACCTGTTTCTATAAACCAATGAGGAGATGGGAGAGGCAGGACTTGCAGCGCGATCTGTGTCAGAAATAGAACTGATTTCTATTTTAGCCCTTGGCAACGCAGACGCTCGTTGGCGCAATAATTGAATTGCTATATTAATCTTTAAATTAACAACGAAGATCAATCTATGTTCGTTGCTTTTCCTCCTGTAGTGTGCTCCATGAAGGATAATGTCTTTTCCTCCTGTGTAGTGTCTCCATGAAGGGATAGTGTCATTTTCTCCTGTAGTGTGCTCCATGAAGGGATAATGTCATTTTCCTCTGTAGTGTGCTCCATGAGGGATAATGTTATTTTTTTCTCCTGTAGTGTGCTCCATGGAGGGATAATGTTATTTACCACCTGTAATGTGCTCCATGGAGGGATTATATTTATTTACCCCTGTAATAATGGCTCAATGGAGGATATGTTATTACCACCTGTAATGTGCTCCATGGAGGGATAATGTTATTTACCACCTGTAATGTGCTCCATGGAGGATAATGTTATTTACCACCGTCTGTATGTGCTCCATGGAGGGATAAATTATTTTCCTCCTGTAATGTGCTACATGGAGGATAATGTTATTTACCACCTGTAATGCTCCATGGAGGGATAATATTATTTCTCCTGTAATTGCTCCTATGGAGGGATAATATTATTTTCCTCCTGTAGTGCTGCTCCATGAAAAGATAGATGCCTGTTGTACAGCTAACACCAGCGCGGAGGCCCATGATGATAACTCCTATCTGTACAACTTCAACTGGAACCACTGTGGCTCATGACCCCAAATGCAAGAAACACTTTACCCAGGACACCTGCTTCTACGAGTGTTCACCTCACCTGGGGCCCTGGATACAGCAGGAAAGGCATAGATCGTTTCCTAGGCAGATATCTAGCAATTGGCCAGACTAGACAAAGGCCCCCCAGCATTGAGGGAATTTGAATAAGCTGACCCGGGCAATGTGGTTTCCGTCAGGTGAAAAGTGATTGCATTGTTTTGAAAACCGGGCTGCCTCCTGGGTGTGATGCGGTTACCTCATTCTGGGACGACAAGTCGGCTCAAAACAAAAGTGATGTAGGCCTAGGTTAAGCACGTGAATAGTATTCAGTAGGGATTAATAAATAGGATTCAGTAGGATTCATAAAATTATGGATATCAGTAGGATTCATAAAATAGGATTCAAAATAGGATTCAGTAGGATTTCATAAATAGGATTCAGTAGGATTCATAAATAGGGATTCATAATGGATTCAAAGTAGGATTCATAAATAGGATTCAGTAGGATTTCATAAAATAGGATTCAGTAGGCATTC
>NW_019949201.1:0-8712 GCF_002910315.2 Salvelinus sp. IW2-2015 | reverse complement strand
ATAACATAGATTTCAACATTTATTTTTCAACACTCGTGCACGCGATGCGAGCGGTATGGTCAGCCTATTAGTGTGGCGCGCGCTAATAGTGTTTCAATCGGTAAGGTCACTTGCTCTGAGACCTTGAAGTAGTTGTCTCCATTGCTCTGCAAGGGCCGCTACTTTTGTGGGAGCGATAGGTAACAGTGCTTCGTGGGAGGCAGTTGCTGATATGTGAAGAAGGGTCCCAGGTTCGAGCCCAGGTGGGAGCGAAGAAGAGGGACGGAAGCAACACTGTTACACTATGACAGATAACTGCAACATCCTGTGTTAGATATGTCACAGGACATGTTTCTTTAAGAATGATTGAAAAAAGTCTCTAGAAGTTTTATTGCAGTAATCTATCAGGTCATGCTGCATTTTCACACCATCAGTGCATAAACGAATGGAATCTTACAGTGACGAGGCTGAGACCTTGGCTTGAGATAACGCGAAATCTCCCTCGCAGGGAGACCTCACAATACCCCCTCCCACCACACACACACACAACACACACACACACACACACACACACACCCACACACACACACACACACACACACACACACACACACACACAACACACACACACACACACACACACACAACACACACACACACACACACACACACACACACACACACACACACACACACACAGAGGCAGACTTTGCGCCTGTTGAGACCATTCTCCAATCAAGTTCCAAGCACAGACACATATGATCATGCCACACCTGAAGTTACAGAAGCTACTCTGCATTGTAAAGGACTCAAGATCACGTTTAGTGTATTGAAACCGGACACCCTGCACCAATACATTTTACAAGGTATTGTGAATCCATTGTTGTGTTATTCTAATTGGCTCATGCTTATCATACTTCAGATGATTGTTGGTTAATTTGAGAAGAGGTAGGAGTATTACAGTAAATTGATAGATTATAAAGATGACTATGCTTTGTGAAGAATGTGTGTGGCTGGAAAGGTTTAATACAACAGTAAAATGTTCCTCCTGTAATAGACCAGCGGTAAATGTTAGACATCTTCTCAATGTTGTTTTAGCAGATTTTGGTTGTTCATCTTTCTGGTAGCGATCGGTTAGCTGATTGACGGTGATTGTGTTTGTCAGTTTAGCTGTAGATGCGTATTCTCTGTGTGGCGTGTTCGTGTTGCTTACCATGCAGTGTTTGATAGAAGTGTAGTAGTTGCATCCGTGGTTCTCTCTCTCCACCGACCCAGCTGTAGAGACATGTGGTGGGTATTGGTCCTGCTGCTATCCCTGGCCAGTTCGGGCTCAGTCTTTAGAAAAGCTCAACATGTGTAGGATGCCAAACACCACAAAAAAGAGCCTGGCGCCGAAGGGACAACTCTATAAACAGGTGTTGAATAGCATAATCGTGTAAGTAAAAGTGCAAGTGTGGGGCCATGAGTAAAATTAATCTTTTTTAATTAACAACGATCAAATCTATGTCGTTCTTCCTCCTGTAATGTGCTCCATAGGGAGATATTGTCATTTCCTCCTGTAATGTGCTCCATGGAGGGGATATGTTATTACCTCCTGTAAATGTGCTCCATGAAGGAGTAATATTATTTCCTCCTGTAGTGTCTCCATGGAAGGGATAATGCCTGTGATACATAGCTAACACCAGCGCGGAGGCCCATGATGATAACTCCTATCGTTAACCAACTTCAACTGAACCACTGTGGTTTGTGTTCAATGTACAGCACGCATAATCCTAAATGGCAAGGGCTGCATGAGTACAAAAACAAAGAGCTTCGTGTCTAAACACCAGCGGGAAACACCTGGTGCCTATCTACGAAAGTGTTGCACCTCCCACTGGATGGGCCCCTGGACTACATACCATGAGACACATGGTAAAACGAGGTCGCATGCACTAATTAGATGCGTGATATTGAACTCTGCTTCAGGGTTCCTGTATGGGCATTGATCACACTCATGAACGTGCGAATGCATCGTTACTGGAGCTTCGACCAAGACCTAGGGACTAAAGGTCACCCCGAAGCATAGTGAAAGGAATCAGGAATATAAATGGCATGTATCAGGTGCACCGAGGCGCGAAGAGATCTAGTTGTACGTAGGTTATTCTTTGAGTCCAGGCCGCGCCTTTGAAAAGTTGATTGCATGCTTTTGAAACCGGCGCGTTGAACCTCCTGAACGCGCTGCTGCTGATGGCGGGATTACCTTTCATTATCTGAGGCGTGACGCAACAAAGTGCTGGCGCTGGACTAGTGTATAAAACAAAAGTTGATGGAGGCCTAGGGCTGTAAGCACTGTGGAAATAGTATTCAGTAGGATTAAATAATGATAGGAATTCAAAGTAGGATTCATTAAATAGGGATTCAGTAGGATTCATAAATAGAGTTCATAAATAGGATATCAGTAGGATTCATAAAAATAGGATTCAGTAGGAATCATAAATAGGATTCAGTATAGGAAAACATAAATGAGATTTCCAGTAGGAATCATTGTCAGACATACGTTAGGATTCATAGTTGTAGGATTTTAATAAGCGAGGCATTCATATGTTGTCTTTTCACATAGTGCAAAAGTGACTTGCCTTTTGATAGAAAAATGAAGAAGTTGTCTGGAAAATTCAATGGGTAATTGTAGTGTTTACTTGATCGATACATCAAGCTGCCGTTCTCGACAACAGATTACTGCGTTTGCATTTGGAGCGAGGTCGCACCGGCTTTTTCGCAGCCCACGTGACGAGCCATTCTAGGCCGGTTCAACCCAGTACCCAGCTCTAATTGGCAATCCCCTCTGTGTCATCAGCGGCCATAGATCTATGTTTCTATATTGTTTTACGCTTTCCAATGTCAAACTGAAATCAACATTCTAATGACGTTGTATTGTAGTAGGTGACCAGTCTTGGCGTAAGGCAGCGGATCCTATACGTGCCTCTGTGTTCAGGAGGACTGCCACCAGGCTGTTGGGTGGAGCGACTGCAAGGGATGATCTTCACCTGCCGATAACAGGACTGGCACTACGGCTGGCGAACTGGACTCAAACTATCGGATACGCACGCACCTACGCATATACGCACGGACACTGCCACGAGCACACACGCACACAAACCAGGCAGGCAAACACATCCGCTCTTCATTGGTCCTGACCCCTCAACACTGGCGAGCAGGCCCCTCAGGGGCGCGGTGCTAGTCTCATTCCTGTACACCTTGTTTCAGTCCACGAACGACAATAGAGAGGGCCTGGCAGTGTGGTGCCAGGACACAACCCTCTAACGTCACAGACCAGACGCATCCCCGTCTGGATTAAGGAGGAGCAACCATTCACCTCTTTAACGCAGACACGACGGCAACCATGGCAGTCTCTTCTGGACAAGCGTTTTTTTGATTCTTCAGGAATATGATAAGGGCCGGGCTACCCCCCAATCACAAAGAGGGGCTGTCAGAGAGGACACCAGGTTTAAAACTACAAGTTGCCTCAGTCGAGGTCCACATCACCTGAGAATTAACATGTTGTCCACACACCAATACATGTCCGGAACAGATCCAGTTCAAGAAGGAGGGCAACAGACAACGGCCTCATTCCCCCTCAGCGAGGCTGAAAAGATTTGCCTGGGTCCTCAAAAAGTCCTACAGCTGCACCATCGAGAGCATCTTGACTGGCTGTATCAACGGTTCCATAATCAGGCGGGTTCAGAGGGAGGCCCTAAAAATTGTCAAAGACTCCCAGTCACCTAAGTCATAGATGTTCACTCTGATACCGCTCGGAAAGCTTACCGAAATGCACCAAGTCTGGAAACCAACAGGACCCTGAACAGATTCTATCCCTAATGCATGCGACTGTTAGTTCAGGTAGCCATCTGCTATGACCCTTTTTGCACGGACCTCTTTTTGACTCATCACATATGCTGCTACTGTTTATTATCTATCTTGTAGCCTAGTCACTTTATTCATCGTTAAAATGTATATCCAGTGCATTCGAAAGTATTCAGACCCTTCACTTTTTTCCACATTTTGTTACATTACAGCTTTATTCTAAAAATGGATACGCTCTCTCTCTCTCACACACACACCACCACACACACACAACCACACACACACACACACACACACACACACACACACACACACACACACACACACACACACACACACACACACACACACACACACACACACACACACACACTAACATACATTGTTTTCGTTTAAATGCAAAATAAAAACATTGTGATGAAACATTGTTTCTTCATCCTGTCTGTCCTCCCTTTCTTCTCTCTTTCTCCCCCTCTATCCTCTTCCATCCTCTCCTCCGTTGTCCTCCTTTCTCCTCTCTTCTCTCCCTCTACCCCTCTTCCATCCTCTCCTCCCGTCTGTCCTCCTTTCTCCTCTCTTCTCTCCTCTATCCCTCTTCCATCCTCCTCCTCCCATCTGTTCCTCCCTTTCTCCTCTCTTCTCTCCCTCTATCCCTCTTCCATCCTCTCCTCCCCTGTCTGTCCTCCCTTTTTCTCCTCTCTTCTCTCCACTATCCCTCTTCCATCCTCCTCCTCCCCTGCTGTCCTCCCTTTCTCCTCTCTTCTCTCCCTCTATCCCTCTTCCATCCTCTCCTCCCGTCTGGTCCTCCCTTTCTCCTCTCTTCTCTCCTCTATCCCTCTTCCATCCTCTCCTCCCCTGTCTGTCCTCCCTTTCTCCTCTCTTCTCTCCTCTATCCCTCTTCCATCCTCTCCTCCCCTGTCTGTCCTCCCTTTCTCCTCTTTCTCTCCTCTATCCCTCTCCATCTCTCCTCTCCTCTCCTCCTTTCCCTCTCTTCTCTCCTCTATCCCTCTTCCATCCTCCTCCCGCTTCTCCCTTCTCCTCTCTCTCCCTCGATCTTCCATCCTCTCCTCCGTCTTGTCCTCCCTTTCTCCTCTCTTCTCCCCTCTTCCTCTCCTCCTCCTCCCGTCTGTCCTCCCTGCCTCTTCCTCCACATCCCTCTTCATCCTCTCCTCTCCTCCCTTCTCCTCTCTTCTCTCCCTATCCCTCTCCATCCTCTCTCCCCTGTTCTGTCTCCCTTTCTTCCTCTCTTCTCTCCTCTATCCCTCTTCCATCCTTCCTCCCGTCTGTCCTCCCTTTCTCCTCTCTTCCCCCTCTACCTCTTCCATCCTCTCCTCCCGTGTCTGTCCTCCCTTTCTCCTCTCTTCTCTCCACTTATCCCTCTTCCATCCTCTTCCTCTCCTCCCTTTCTCCTCTCTTCTCTCCACTATCCCTCTTCCATCCTCTCCTCCGTCTGTCCTCCCTTTCTCCTCTCTTCTCTCCTCTATCCCTCTTCCATCCTCTCCTCCCTCTCTCTCAGGCCGTAACCGTTGTCCTGCTGAGGCTAGTTGTCGTAAGTGGACAGATATCTTCCCTACAGCCCAGATAATGTTGAGAAGATCTGGTCTGACTCCTACAGCTACACCAACCTGCCCAAGTCTTCTGCCACTGCATGCAGCTGTGGTTCACCGGGAAGAACCCCAACAAGAAGGTGGCGGAAATACTACCTGAACCACGCCCCCTGCAACGTGTTACCCCCGCCTCACTCCTCCTCCTGGCAACAATGTCATTAAGCATGTCCTGCTCTGAATAAAACCACAGATGTTCATGTCATGGATGGCTTTATGTGTCCTTGTCTCCCTACACACGTTAACTGTCTCTGTGTGACTATATGTCTCAAATCAAATGATATTCCTATTCCACATGTGCAACTACTTCTGACCAGAGACACAGGGAAATAAGTACTTCTCACCGTCACCCCCTCTTCATTCTGTCCTCTCTTTCCTCTACCGTAAAGGTTTAGCGTTTAGCCTGAGTCCCTCCTTGGCACTCAGGCTGCCAACAGAACCGTACTCTCTGTCTAGGACGTTAGGATAATTTCAGGGAACCAAAAAAACACATGACCAGTCTGAGAGGGAGGCCAATCGGCTTCAGTTCTTCAGTAATTAGGGGGTTCCATTCCCCAGTGTGCGTGTTGTGTGTGTGTGTGTGTTGTGTGTGTGTGTGTGTGTGTGTGTGCGTAACAGTCTGTTCTCGTCTTTTATTTTTCTGTTTGTCACAGAATGTCTTAAGGTGTGGCTAGTGCCTCCGTTACCTGTGTTACCAGGCCATAGCCCCTGCCCCTGCTGCCTAGGATGCAGGAAACACTCTCTCACATGGCGCACATACACACACTTACAGAACACACACATACACACCACACTCTGTCTGATGACTAGCCAGAAATAGCAGAAAGATGGACATGGTCAATATGGCTATTAATACACAGCCTCTTTCTGAGGTCACACACACTTCACCTCACTCACTGTGTGTTGTGTGTGTGTGTATATTGTGTGTGTGTGTGTGTGTGTGTAGAGTGAGTGAAATGGTGTAAAACAGCATACCCGTATTCATATTTAAATTGAGCTTTAGGAATAGGTTGAAGGATCAGGCTTGGTTTACAAAATAATTTACAACAAAACCAAAAGTGTTAAGTAACAGTCTTGTTGGAGCACTGCTATTTTTATGACCATAGGTGGACTCACACTTCGCATAGAAAATGCAACACTAAAAACATGAAGTGAATTAGTATTAATTAGTACTATATTAATAAACATTCAGCTGCATAAACATGCAACAACCCAAAATGACGTTTCTTTTTTGTGAGGCCCAGTCTTGTGTCTTGGTTGAAATTAACAGCGAAAGGACAGAGTTTAGCTCGCAGTAGCTGCAATGCCTCCCACTCTCCGGTTCACTCCATCTCCATGATTTCCGTGGGAAGCGCCGCGGAGCTATGGCAGACTTTCAGGGAACTGAGGAAGCGTCAGAAAGACCCACCGAGAAGTATTAACTTCTCACTTTTCTCGCGTTTCCCAACTCTGATTTCACACTACTCGCACTCGATTTGTCGATTTATCGCCTCGTTCAGCTTGTTTAACTCAGGAAACCGTGTGTTTTCTGGGGCTGTTGCGATGGCCGGTGGCGGCGGGGTGTTCGCCGCTGGGGCTAGCGCCTCCGTTGTGGTATCACCGGGACCTGAGTCGAGCTGCTGCCGAGAACTGCTGGCCGAGCGGGACGAGACGGGAGTTTCCTGGTTCGGGACAGCGAAGTGTTAACGGGGCGTACGCCTTGTGTGTGCTGTGAGTAGCCGGATTTAATGTTATTCATTGGGAAAGTGTGGCTTTACTCAGGATAGACTAGCTGGGTTCTAAAACTTGAGTTGCCTGTCTTTCATTTGTCCCATGGTTGGAGGGACACACGTCGTGGCAACTAATCACCTTGCTAGTCGCCAGTCAGTAAGCTACAGCACAAAATTATATCCGACTGTGGCTACTAATTAGTTATTTCACTAACTAAGACTATCTGGAAAAGTGAGTTTTTTATCTCTCTCTGCATAAATAGGATTCAGTAGGATTCATAAATAGGATTCAGTAGGATTAATAAGCAGCATTCTGTGTTTTCACATGCAAAAGTGATTGCTTTTGATAAAAAATGAAAAGTAGTCTGGAAATTCAAGGGTATTGTATGTTTCTGATCGATACATCAAGCTGCCTTCTCGACAACAAGACCGAACGGCGCAGATTACTGTTTGATTTGAGCGAGGCGCACCGGCTTTTCGCAGCCACGTGACGAGCCATAGGCCGGTTCAACCCAGGCCAGCTTAATTGAATCCCCTCTGTGTCTCAGGCCATAGCTAGTTTCTATATGTATTTTACGCTTTCCAATGTCAAATGAATCAACATTCTATGACTTTTATTGTGTAGGTGGACCAGTCTTGGCGTAAGGAGCGGATCCTATACGTGCCTCTGTGTCAGGAGGACTGCCACAGCTGGTGGGACGACTGCAAGGATGACTTCACCTGCAAACAGGACTGGCACTACGGCTGGGACTGGACCACAGGTACGCACGCACGCACGCACGCACGCACGCACACACACACGCACACAAAACCAGGCAGCAACACATCCGCCATGCTGACCCTCAACACGGGGGGCCCCTCAGGGGTGCGTGCATAGTCTCTTCCTGTACACCTTGTTCATCCACGACGACAATGAGACCTGGCAGTGTGGTGCCAGGACAACAACCCCTCTCTCAACGTCAGCAAGACAAAGGAGCTGATCGTGGACTACAGGAAACGGAGGGCCGAGCACACCCCCATTCACATCGACGGGGCTGTAGTAGAGCGGGTTAAGAACTACAAGTTCCTCAGTGTCCKCATCACTGAGGAATTAACATGGTCCACACACGCCAACACAGTTGTGAAGAGGGCACGACAACGCCTCATCCCCCTCAGGAGGCTGAAAAGATTTGGCCTGGGTCCTCAAAAAGTCCTACAGCTGCACCATCGAGAGCATCTTGACTGGCTGTATCAACGGTTCTATATCAGGCGGGTTCAGAGGGAGGCCCTAAAAATTGTCAAAGACTCCAGTCACCTAAGTCATAGACTGTTCACTCTGATACCGCTCGGAAAGCTGTACCGATGCACCAAGTCTGGAACCAACAGGACCCTGAACAGATTCTATCCCTAATGCATGCGACTGTTAGTTCAGGTAGCCATCTGCATTGACCCTTTTTGCACGACCTCTTTTTGACTCATCACATATGCTGCTACTGTTTATTATCTATCTTGTAGCCTAGTCACTTTATTCATCGTTAAAATGTATATCCAGTGCATTCGGAAAGTATTCAGACCCCTTCACTTTTTCCACATTTTGTTAC
>NW_019949200.1:11958-20344 GCF_002910315.2 Salvelinus sp. IW2-2015 | reverse complement strand
GGTCCAGAGAGATAGACAGGAGAGACCTAGACAGAACGAGCGAGAGCAGAGAGAGGAGACCAGTGAGAGATGAACCAGACGAGACTAGGACAGAGAGAGCGCAGAGAGAGAGGCGAGGAGTATAGAGAGAGGGAGGCAAGAGAGGGCAGAGAAGTGGGAGTGAGAGAGGGGAAGAGGAGAGAGACAGGAGAGCTTAGGAGAGAGAGGAAAGAGAAGAGGGAGACAGGAGAGAGAGAAGGAGGGGGAGAGAAGAGAGAGGACGGAAGAGAAGGAGAGAGATGAGAGCAGGGAGACAAGGAGGACGGAGGAGAAAGGAGAACAGGAGAGAAGGGCATTAGAGGAGGAGGCAGAGAGAGGAGAAGAGAGATGAGACAGAGAGGACGAGAACGAGAGATAACAGAGAGACCACGAGACAGAGAGACGAGAAGAGAGACGAGACAGAGAGACCGAGACAGAGAGACGAGCAGAGAGACGAGACAGAAGAGACGAGACGAGAGACGAGACAGAGAAGGAAAAAGAGGAAGTGACTGGAGAAAGGCACAAACAGAGGGACTAGGAGAGATAAGAGGAGGATGAGAAGAGACAGAACAAAAAAAGATAGTAGAGAGAAAAGGTGTTCTGTAGGCATCACATCAGGATCCACATAGTAGAGGAGAGAGTGGGAATCACAATCAGGCATCACTAGTAAAGAAGAGGAGACATGTAGGAATCAACCAGGCATTCACTAGTAGTAGAGGGAGAGATAGGAAATCACATCAGGCGATCCACTAGAGAGGAGAGGAGTGAGGAATCACAAGCCAGTACTCTAGTAGATTGTAGATTGTAGGAATCACATTCAGGCATCACTAATAGAGGAAGGTGTAGGAACATCATCAGGAATCATAGTAGAGGGGAGGATGTAGGATCACATCAGGATCACTAGTTAGAGAAAAGGCCACTGTAGGCATACTTATCAGCATTCACTAAGGAGGAGGAGAAGATGTAGGATCACATCAGTTATTCTCTAGTTAGAAAATGTAACGGATTTGTAGGAATCAACATCAGGCCATCACTAGTAGAGTGAGAGGAACTGTAGAATCCACATAGGCATCACTAGTAGAGGAGAGGAGACTGTATGAATGCACATGCAGGCATCGAGCAGCAGAGAAGAGGCGAGACTGTAGGGGAATCAGATCAGCATTCACTAGTAGAAGAAAAAGGACGTCTGTACGCATCACATCGGAATCACTATTAGAGAAAGAGGAAGACTGGTACGCATCACAATCAGGCCATCACTGCAGAGAAGAAGGGAGGACTAGGAATCAGATCAGCATCACTAGTTTAGCAGAATAAGGAGACCTGTACGCATCACACCAAGGCCATCACTACAGAGGAGAAGGAGAGACTGTAGGAATCAGTCAGCATCATATTAGAGAAAAGGAGGACTACTCATCACAACCAGACATTCACTAGTAGAGAAAGGAGTTCTGTAGGCATCACATCAGGCATCACTAGTCAGGCATCAACTAGTAGAGGAGAGGAGCTTGGGCATTTCTCATCAGCATCATACTAGAGAAGAGGAGGGACTTAGCATCACAGCAGCATCACACATTTTATTCATTGAAAATGACACATAAAGTTCTATAAAATTTAATGAGCAGTCACGTTTACGTCTCCAATGCTCCCTAGTCCCTACATAGTGCACTACTTTTGACCTGGATAGCCCCATGGGCCTCTGGTCAAAAGAAGTGCACTATAGAGGGATGACTAGGGCTGGATGAATATTTTCCTAGAAGAGCCCAGATGGCGTTGCCAGTTTTATTGTCGTTCAGCAAGGCCAGGACCCCGTTTGCCAGAGTTGGCGTTAATTGCACTTAATGCTGTTGGAGAAGCCTGAGATTATTTGTGTCCATGTCTCAGGAAGACTGTCTCTCTCTGTCTCTGTCTCTCTCTTTCTATTTTTCTCTCTCGTTCTCCTCTCTCTCTCTCTCTTCTCTCCTCTCTCTCTTCTACTCTCTCTATCTCAGTCTTTTCTCTCTCTCCTTGCCGCTCTCCTCTCCTCTTTCTCTCTCCTCTTCTCTCTCTCTCTACTCCAGTCTCTCTCTCTCTCCTCATTCTCTCTCTCTCTCTCTCTTCTCTCTCTCTCTCTCTCTTCTCTCTCTCTCTCTTCTTTCTCTCTCTCTCTCTTTCTCTCTTCCTCTCTCTCTCTCTCTCTTCTCTCTCTCTCCTCTCTCTTTCTCTCTCTCTCTCTCTACTCTCTCTCTCTCTGTGTCCTGAAGACACACCACAGAGCTGGGCATCTCAGATCAAGTGTAGGAGAGAGAAAGAGAGAGGGGAGGGGGAGAGGATGGAGAGAGAGGGAGAGAGCATAGAGGAGGGATTAGAGAATGGAAGAAAGGAGGAAGAGGAGAGTTGGGGAGGGAGAGAGAGGGGAGAGAGGAGAGAGAGAGAGAGAGGAGGGAGAAGAGGGAAATGAGAGAGGGGAGAGAGGGGGGAGAGAAAGGAAAGGGGGGAGAGAGAGAGGAGAGAGGAAAGAGAAGGAGAGAAGAGAGAGAGAGAGAGGGGGAGAGAGGAGGAGAAGAGAGGAGGAGAGAGAGGGAGAGGGTGAGAGGGAGCTGAGAGAAAGGGAGAGAGAGGAGTAGAGGAGGAGGAGGAGAGAGAGGAGGAGTGAGAGGGAGGAGGGAGAGAAGGGAGAGATAGATAAGTGAGAGGGGAGAGAGAGAAAAGCTACGAGAGGGAGAGAGAAAGGAGAGAAAAGATAAACAGAGTGGGACGGGGGAGAGAGAGAAAGCTAGAGGGAGTAGAGAAAGGGAGAAGGGGGGAGAGAGGGGATGAGAGATGAGATACCTGACTCACAATGTTAATGCTTTTCTGAATGCTTAAATGCAAGATACTTTACAATTTCCTTATCAGTCTTTCAAACTGTGTTGTGTTGGTGTGGTGTGTGTGTCGTGTGTGTGTGTGTGTGTGTGTGTGTGTGTATGTGTGGTGTGTGAATGTGTGTGTGTGTGTGTGTGTGTGTGTGTGTGTGTGTGTGTCCGTGCACATTTAGGCATGTGAGTGTTTGATTAGTTATTCAGCTGGTTCATCTGGAGGGTAATCATAATGCTGTGAATGATTAACCTGGAGGATTTCACAGAGGACCTTCTCTCCGATGATCAACTCTCAGGACATTAGGAGAGACGACTCCAGACAGTCTCCTTTCTTACAAGCTCTTTTCCTTCGAGGGTTCCTGTTTCCACGTCTTCTCTCTCCTTGCTTCCCCCGTGACGTTTTCAAAGGAAGGCGAGGAGAGGACACAAGGAAATGTATAGAATCATATTGAGAAAGGGGCCTATGTGAAAATGCATCAAGAGAGAGGGCGAGAAGGAGAGATGTTGTGATTGTACAACTCTGGTGTGTTCTGTAATTGTAACAGCATGATGCTGGAAGATGAAAACCGTACAGAGTCAATGTCCACACTTCCATTGAAAACAACTGTCTGGCTCCCCTAGTGGTATGAACTGGGTACTGCATGTACAGATGGCCCTGTGGTCACCTGTCATCACCTGTGTATCTTAGCCCTGGACCCTTGTCCACACTTCCATTGAAAACAACTGTCTGGCCCCCTAGTGGTATGAACTGGGTACTGCATGTACAGATGGCCCTGTGGTCACCTGTCATCACCTGTGTATCTTAGCCCTGGACCCTTGTCCACAAAGCCTCTCAGGGTGGGAGTGCTGATCTAGGATCAGTTTAGTCTTCTATAGAGCTTAATGAATAATATGATATGGACAGATCCTAGATCAGCACATATTCTATACTGAACAAAAGTATATAAGCAACACACGATTTTACTGTGTTACAGTTTATATGTGGAAATCAGTCAATTTAAATAAATTCATTAGACCCTAATCTATGGATTTCACATAACTGGGCAAGGGCACAGCCATGGGTGGGCCTGTCTCCCAAGTGGGTGGGCCTATGCCCTCCCAGGCCCAGACAAACAGAAGGCTGGGCCTGGGAAGATGGAATCAGTCAATATTCATTCTGGGAACGTCTCAAATGGCACCCTATTCCCTATTTAGTGCACTTGTTTTGACCTTATGGGTCCTGGATAAAAGAAGTGCACTATAGAGGGAATAGGGTGCGATTTGAGACATACTCCAAACGAATATTGACTGATTCCCACTTCCTCGTTCTTTCGAACTTTGTTTCCAGTCTCTCAGACCTGGCAGATAGGTGACAAGGTGTGTCTGTAGGTAACGGGTTGGGCCCAGTTTCCAGTCTCTCAGACCGCAGACAGGAGACAAGGTGTGTTCGTAACGGGTTGGGTCCAGTTTCCAGTCTCTCAGACCTGGCAGACAGGAGCAAGGGTGTGTCTGTAGGTAACGGGTTGGGTCCAGTTTCCAGTCTCTCAGACCTGGCAGATAGGTGACAAGGTGTGTCTGTAGGTAACGGGTTGGGCCAGTTTCCAGTCTCTCAGACCTGGCAGACAGGAGACAAGGTGTGTCTGTAGGTAACGGTTGGGTCCAGTTTCCAGTCTCTCAGACCTGGCAGACAGGGACAAGGTGTGTCTGTAGGTAACGGGTTGGGTCCAGTTTCCAGTCTCTCAGACCTGGCAGACAGGGGACAAGGTGTGTCTGTAGGTAACGGGTTGGGTCCAGTTTCCAGTCTCTCAGACTGGCAGACAGGAGACAAGGTGTGTCTGTAGGTAACGGGTTGGGTCCAGTTTCAGTCCTCAGACCTGGCAGACAGGAGCAAGGTGTGCTGTAGGTAACGGGTTGGGTCCAGTTTCCAGTCACTCAGACCTGGCAGACAGGAGACAAGGTGTGTCTGTAGGTAACGGGTCGGTCCAGTTTCCAGTCTCTCAGACCTGGCAGACAGGAGACAAGGTGTGTCTGTAGGTAACGGGTTGGGTCCAGTTCCTCACTGTTGTAATGGCCTCACACAGATTACAGGCTTTAAAGCAGCAACCAAAGCAGCATGAAATCTTCTATGAGGCCTTTATGGATGAAAACTAGGGTTATTGTTTTACCCTTTGGACATTAACCCTGTTTTGAAAGCTTGTACTTTCCTGTAAAAAGGAACTAAATTCATTATTGATCAGAACAAGTTGGTTCCTTATTATAGTTTTTTTCCAGTTGTTATGGCTCAGACCTGACAGATAAGAAGACTGACAGATAAGAAGACGTAGTCAGAGCTGGCATAAATACGGGCAGTGTTAAGGGTTGGCGGCATAAAGATCCTCCGGGACGCAGGCATTTGACAGATCCTTCACTGAGACCTCCTTACAGCAGTAACTCAACGCTCACTTCTGGTGATACTGTCATATGGGATAACAAGGATCAGCTTCAGGTACGTCTGTTACGTGGGTTATCTGGATGGAACCTCCATTACACCTTGTGAATGTCTCATACAAGTTGTACCTTTAATGTAGAAAAGAATAACATGTGGGGATTGGTTATGCCCTTCTCCAAGTACATCTGTCTTCTCGTTTGATCTCTCTTCTCCATAGACATGTTGTCCTGTCTTCTCCTGTGGTTGATGTCTCTTCTTCTCCATAGACATGTTGTTCCTGTCTTCTCCTGTGGTTGATGTCTCTCTCTCTTCCCCATAGACTGTTGTCCTGTCTTCTCCTGTGTTGATGTCTCTCTCTTCTCTATAGACATGTTTCCTGTCTTCTCCTGTTGTTGATGTTCTTCTCTCTCTTCCCCATAGACAGTGTTGTCCTGTCTTCTCCTGTTGGTTGATCTCTCTCTCTCTCTTCCCCATAGACATGTTGTCCTGTCTTCTCCTGTGGTTGATCTCTCTCTCTCTCTTCCCATAGACATGTTGTCCTGTCTTCTCCTGTGGTTGATGTTCCTCTCTCTTCCCATAGACATGTTGTCCTGTCTTCTCCTGTGGTTGATGTCTCTCTCTCTTCTCCATAGACATGTTTCCTGTCTTCTCCGTGGTTGATGTCTCTCTCTCTCCCCATATAATGTTGTCCTGTCTTCTCTCTGTGGTTGATGTGCTCTCTCTCTTTCCCCATAGACATGTTGTCCTGTCTTCTCCTGTGGTTGATGCTCTCTCTCTTCTCCATAGACATGTTGTCCTGTCTTCTCCTGTGGTTGATCTTCTCTCTCTCTCTTCCCATAAGACATGTTGTCCTGTCTTCTCCTGTGGTTGATCCTCTCTCTCTCTTTTCCCCATAGACATGTTGTCCTGTCTTCTCCTGTGGTTGATGTCTCTCTCTCTTCCTCCAAGACATGTTGTCCTGTCTTCTCCTGTGGTGATGTCTCTCTCTCTTCTCCATAGACATGTTGTCCTGTCTTCTTCCTGTGGTTGATGTCTCTCTCTCTTTCCCCATAACATGTTGTCCTGTCTTCTCCTGTGTTGATGTCTCTCTCTCTTCCCAATAGACATGTTGTCCTGTCTTCTCCTGTGGTGATCTCTCTCTCTCTTCCCATATACATGTTGTCCTGTCTTCTCCGTTGTTGATGTCTCTCTCTCTTCCCCATAGACATGTTGTCCTGTCTTCTCCTGTTGTTGATGTGTCTCTTCTCTTCCCATAACATGTTGTTCCTTGTTCTCCTGTTGGTTGATGTGCTCTCTCTCTTCCCATAGACATGTTGTTCCTGTCTTCTCCTGTGGTTGATCTCTCTCTCTCTTCCCCATAGACATGTTGTCCTGTCTTCTCCTGTGGTTGATGTCTCTCTCTCTTCCCCATTAGACATGTTGTCCTGTCTTCTCCTGTTGTGTTGATGTCTTCCTCCTTCCCCATAGACATGTTTCCTGTCTTCTCCTGTTGTTGATGTCTCTCTCTCTTCCCCTAGACATGTGTCCTGTCTTCTCCTGTGGTGATGTCTCTCTCTCTTCCCCATAGACATGTTGTCCTGTCTTCTCCTGTTGTTAGATGTCCTCTCTCTTCCCCATAGACATGTTGTCCTGTCTTCTCCTGTGTGGTTGAGTCTTCTCTCTTCCCCATAGACATTTGTCCTTCTCTCCTGTTTGGTTGATCTCTCCTCTCTTCCCATAGACATGTTGTCCTGCTTCTCCTGTGGTTTGATGTCTCTTCTCTCTCCCATAGACATGTTGTCCTGTCTTCTCCTGTGGTTGATCTCTCTCTCTCTTCCCCATAGACATGTTGTCCTGTCTTCTCTGTGGTTGATGTCTCTCTCTCTTCCCCATAGACATGTTGTCCTGTCTTCTCCTGTGGTTGATGTCTCTCTCTTCTCTATAGACATGTTTGTCCTGTCTTCTCCTGTTGTTGAGTGTCTCGCTCTCTTCCCCATAGACATGTTGTCCTTGTCTTCTCCTGTGGTTGAGTGTCTCTCTCTTCTCCATAGACATGTTGTCCTGTCTTCTCCTGTGGTTTGATGTCTCTCTCTCTCCATAGACATGTTGTCCTGTCTTCTCCTGTGGTTGATGTCTCTCTCTCTTCCCCATAGACATGTTGTCCTGTCTCTCCTGGTTGATGTCTCTCTTCTCCATAGACATGTTGACCTGTCTTCTCCTGTGGTTGATGTCTCTCTTTCTCCATAACATGTTGTCCTGTCTTCTCCTGTGTTGAGTCTCTCTCTTCTCCATAGACATGTTTCCTGTCTTCTCCTGTGGTGTGATGTCTCTCTCTTCTCCATAGAACATGTTTTCCTTGTTTCTTCTCCTGTGGTTGATGTCTCTCTCTCCCCATAGACATGTGTCCTGTCTTCTCCTGTGGTTGAGTCTCTCTCTTCTCAATAGACATGTTGTCCTGTCTTCTCCTGTTGAGTGTCTCTTCTCTTCTCCATAGACATGTTGTCCTGTCTTCTCCTGTTGTTGATGTCTCTCTCTTCCCCATAGACATGTTGTCCTGTCTTCTCCTGTGGTTTGATGCTCTCTTCTTCTTCCCATAGACATGCTGTCCTGTCTTCTCCTGTGGTTGATGTTCTCTCTCTTCTCCATAGACGATGTTGTCCTGTCTTCTTCCTTGTGGTCTGGATGTCTCTCTTCTTCCCCATAGACATGTTGTCCTGTCTTCTCCTGTTGTTGATGTCTCTCTCTTCTCCATAGACATGTTGTCCTGTCTTCTCCTGTTGTTGATGTCTCTCTTTCTCCATAGACATGTGTCCTGTCTTCGCCTGTTGTTGATGGTCTCTCTCTTCTCCATAGACATGTGTCCTGCTTGCCCTGTGGTTGATGTCTCTCTCTCTTCCCATAAACATGTTGTCCTGTCTTCTCCTTGGTTGATGTCTCTCTCTTCCCCATAGAGCATGTTGTCCTGTCTTCTCCTGTTGTTGAGATGTCTCTCTCTCTCTTCTCCATAGACATTGTTGTCCTGTCTTCCTGTGGTTGATGTTCTCTCTCTTCTCCATAGACATGTTGTCCTGTCTTCTCCTTGTTGTTGATGTCTCTCTCTCTTCCCCATAGACATGTTGTCCTGTCTCTCCTGTTCGTGATGCCTCTC
>NW_019949200.1:1680-11927 GCF_002910315.2 Salvelinus sp. IW2-2015 | reverse complement strand
TGTGTGTGTGTGTGTGTGTGTGTGTGGTGTGGTGGTGTGTTGTGGTGAGTGTGTGAGTGTTTGGAGTGAGTGAGTGTATTGAATTAACAGAGGATTAACCTACTGATACAGTATCTCATATGGTGCTAAAATATTAGGAAACAATTCCCTGAGGTTTGTTTGCTTTGTCTCTTAAATTACAGTAACAGCTGTAAGTGGTAGCTACTGGAGGGGAGATAGAGAGAGATAGATAATGTTCTGTAAGTGGTAGTATATAGAGAAAGGAGTAGAAGGGACACACAAATCGATATGTTACTGGTAAGGTGGTAGGCTATCTGGGAGGGGGTGGAAGGGTCGTTGTTCATGTACAGATGGGTGACTAATTGGGAGGGTGAGACGGGGTGGCTGTTCACCGTAACGTGGTAGGTATAATGGGAGGGGGTTGGAGGGGTGTTGTTTTCCGGTTCGTGGTAGGTATTGGGCAGGGATGTGTGTTCACTTTATGTGGTAGGCTATCTGGGAGGAAGGGTGGCAGGGGTGATTGTTACTGTAACGTGGTAGGACTATCTGGGAGGGGAGTGGAGGGGTGTTGTTCACTGTAACGTGTAGGCCTTCTAGGAGGGGGGTGGAGGGGATGTTGTATCACTTAAAGATGGTAAGGCGCTATTGGGAGGGGGGGTGGAGGGTCGTGTTCAGTGTAGTGGTAAGGCTCTTGGGGGGGTGGAGGGGTCATTGTTCTGTACGTGGTAGGCTTCTGGGGAGCGGGTGGAGGGTGTTGTTACTGTGAGTGGTAAGGCTATCTGGGAGGGGGTGGAGGGGTGCGTGTGTTCACCGGTAAGTGGTAGGCTTCTGGGAGGGGGATGAAGGGTCGTTGTTATGTAACGGTGGTAGCTATCTGGGGAGGATGTTGTTCACTTTAATGTGGTGGGTATCTGGGAGGGGGTGGAGGGTCGTTGTCACTGTAACGTGGTAGGCTATATGGGAGGGGGTGGAGGGTCGTTGTTCACTGTATGTGGTAGGCTATCTGGGAAGGGGGTGGAGGGTCGTTGTTCATGTACGTGGGTAGGCTATCGTGGAGGGGGGTGGATGGGGTTTGTTCACTGTAGTGGTAGCTATCTGGGGGGTGGGGGTGTCGTTGTTCACTGTAAATGTGGTTAGGCTCTGGGAAGGGGGGTGGAGGGTCGTTGTTGCACTGTAACGTGGTAATTAATCTGGGAGGGGGTGGATGGGGTCGTTGTTCACTGTAAGCTGGGTAGTTATCTGGGAAGGGGGTGGGGTAGTGTTTGCTGTAAATATGGACAATACGTTGTATAAGTTAAATTAGAACAGGTGGAAATAGGTGAGAGGTCAAAGTTTCTTACTAAGTTGGGATTGTGAAGTTGTTAGATTTAGGTGCACTGATGCATGTTAACATCAGCAGAGGAACATCACCCACGGAGAAGGACAGGAACTGTATGGAGAGAGAAGAGAGAGACAGTCAACAACAGGCACACACACACACACACACACACACACACACACACTCCCGAGTTGTGCAGTGGTGTAAGACACTGCACCTCAGTGCAAGATGTGTCACTATTGTACCCGGTTTGAATCCAGGCTGTATCACATCTGGCTGTGATTGGGCGTCCAATAGGGTGGCACACAATTGGCCCATCGCCATCTCGGTTTGGCCGGGGCCATCATTGTAAATGAGAATTTGTTCATAACTGAGTCGCCTAGTTAAATATAATAATAATAATAATAATAAAAGACATAGGTGTACTAAGTATTTTAACTTTCCTCTCATCTTCTTGATTTCCAGTAGCCGTGCAGGCSGTCCACGAGGGCAGACWWGCKGTCGGGGTTGGGCCCAGTMTCCAGTCTCTCAGAACAGACTTCAACAGCTTGGAGAGGCTGAGGAACAGAACACGATACGTTGCCAGAAGCTGTAAAMAAACAAGGGACAGATATAACCAACACCAAGGTAAGAAACATTTTTATACAATAATAATAATAATAATATATTAACTATATATGCCATTTAGCAGATGCTTTTATTCAAAGCGTCTTACAGGATTACGTGTAAACATTTTCACATGAGTTTCCCCAGTGGGACATAAACCCACACTCCTAACGTAGCCTTGCTCTGTGCTACACAGGACCACCCATGTTTATAACTGCTGTACACTGCAGTGCTGTATATTAAAGTATTATTCATGTCTGATCACTCAGACTACAACAGAAAGAATAGCAGTGACAATCTTGTACTGTTTTTCTGTCGCCACCCGGTGGTAATGTTTGGTGTTGCGTGTAAAGTACATTGAGTATCACCATGGTTACAAAGGATTTACTCCTCAGTTGGGCATTTATATTTCGTTATATTTAGAAATATTTAGGCATTTACTTTGTTATATTTACATATATGTTAGTATATTTAGGTTTACACTTGCTTATACGTAAGTATATAGTTCAATATATTGTTAAATACTTCAATATATGTAGGTATATATTTCAAGATACAGTACCAGGACACAGCTACTCATTCCAGGATTTTTCTTTATTTTTACTATTTTCTACATTGTAGAATTACAGTGAAGACATCAAAACRATGAAATAACACATATGGAATCATGTAGTAACCAAACAAGAAAAAGGATCCCAAGAGTGTGCAAAGCTGTCATCAAGGCAAAGGGTGGCTACTTTGAAGAATCTCAAATATTTTTGAATTTGTTTAACACTTTTTAAGATTAATTTATTGTACTTATTTAATAGTTTGAATATCTTCACTATCTATTCTACAATGATAGAAAATAAGGCTACAAATATAGAAAAACACCTAGAAAAGGAGGTGTGTCCGAACTTTTAACTGGTACAGTATCCATTTACATATTTTCAATCATACGTAATTATGTACATTTTCAATATATTTGTATACACATAATTTCTAATATATTTCTCTGTCTGTCAGAATGGTCCCTGTACTACCTGAACTACGGCCAGCGGGGTGGTGTACCAGGCCTTCTGTGACATGCAACAGCGGGCGGCGGCTGGACCCCTGCGTGGCGAGCCCGTGCCCCGAGAACAACATGTATGGGCAAGTGCACGGTGGGTACCGCTGTCCAGTGAGCAGGGTACCAGTAACGCCAAACCGCCAGACGGAGAGGGGAACGGGCCAACAGGGTCACCTTTGGAACAGTCAGCAGGGCGCCACCCTCTGACGACTTCAAGGTAGAACAACTGTTTTGGTCTTGTCTATCTGACGGTCTAGTTTTCAATCGTTTTTCTAGATCATCTATGTGTTGTCTAGATGTCCTTTTTCTAGATCATCTACTTTTGTTCTAGTCTAGACACGGTCTAGTCTCAATCGCTTTTCCTAGATCCATCTAGTTTTGTCTCGTCTAGATATATTTTTTCTAGATCATGCTAACTTTGGTCTACGTCTTTGAACGGTCAGTCTCAATCACTTTTTCTAGACTCACTCGTTTGTCTAGTCTATATTAATTTTTCTACTCATCTACTTTTGTCTGGTCCGTTGACGTCTATCTCAATCTCAATCAATTGAGTGTTGTTTAGCCTAGATGTTTTTCCCGATATCCAACACAATCGACTGTACAGTCGGGCCATGCAGATTTGCTACCCATATGATATGAATGGGGTTTCAGCTGATATCGTTAAATAGATTGATCAGATTTGCTATATCATACGATGGGGTGTACACTAAACTAATGTTAAAAACTGTACAGCAAGGGTTGGTCTCAATTCCCATTTCATTCCAGTCTGTCTAGAAAAGTTTAACATGTTACAATTTTTACATTTCCCCATTGAAATGCATTGGAAAAATTGGGCATTGGAATACAGTGCCATTTTCTGAATCAAACAACAAATCAATTACCATCTCCTCCTGTTCCCCAGAACCTGGTATTTAATAACAATCTCCTCCTTGTCTCCCTCAGACCCTGGTATTAATACATCTCCTCCTGTTCCCTCAGAACCGGGTATGTAATACATCTCCTCCTGTCTCCCTCAGAACCCTGGTATTTAATACAATCTCCTCCTGTCTCCCCTCAGAACCCGGGTATTAATACATCTCCTCCTGTCTCCCTCGACCGGTTTCCGTCCAGACCCTGGGTAATTAATACACATCTCCTCTCTCTAGGAACCCCTGGGTATTTGACATCTGTCGGCGACGGACATGTCTGTGTTGGCACGTTTCCCAAACAACTCTCCTTCTTTTCTTCCATATGGAACACGGAACCTGGCGCGTCCACCTGCGTACCACATCAGAGGAGACCGCTTCCTCACCCTGCATGTACGGGCAACCTGCACCAACTCTTCAAAGGTATCAAACACACACACCAAGGCACACACACACACACACACCACACACACACACGCACACACACCACACACCACACACAACACACACACACACCACACACACACACACACACACACACACACCACACACACACACACACACCATCACACACCACAACAACACACACACACAACACAGCACGCACACAATCCAAATTGATGTGTTTTTGGTTAAATGTACTTACACAGGTGTTTTTGAGGTGGTTTGTTCCACATTTGCGTTATGAAATCACATTTTGACAAACTAAGCATCAACTTATGGCCTAGGCTTATAGCTCAGCAGTTAACAGCAGTCTTGAGACCCCCCACAAGATGGGTCAAAAACAGCTGGGTGCTGAATGAAGCTCAACATGAATGACAATGTTGTGTTCTGATATCCCAGACCGCCACCCGGTGAGATGCAACGTGGGGTCTTTGCAGAACAAGAGGACCATCCGTTTCCTGTTGTCTATGACATGGTAGGACACAGAAACCACCAGACAGCTGGATGAGGCCCAGCTCAAGACAGTAAGGGGCCTCTTTAAATTTGATAACCATGAACTATTGAAAGAGATGATTTAATGAAAATATATCTGTAGACAAGAGTTGAAGACGGAAGTTTACATACAGCTTAGCCCAAATACATTTTAACTCAGTTTATCACCAATTCCCTGACATTTAAATCCTAGTAAAAAATGCCTGCCTTAGGTCAGTTAGGATCACCACTTTATTTTTAAGAATTCTACCATGTCAGAATAAAAGTAGAAAAATGATTTTTTTTTCACTTTTATTTCCTTCATCACATTCCCAGTGGGTCAGAAGTTTACATACATTAAATTAATTTGTAGCATTGCATTAAACTTGTTTAACTTGGTCAAACGTGTCGGGTAGCCTTCCACAAGCTTCCCACAATAAGTTGGGTGAATTTTGGCCCATTCCTCTGCTGACCAGAAGCTGGTGGGTTTTGGGGGGTTAAAACCCCTTTGGGATTCCCCCCCCCCCAAAGGTTTGTAGAGGCCTCTCCTGCCGCACAGCCTTTTTCAGTTCTGCCCACACAGTTTTGCTATAGGATTGAGATCAGCGGCTTTGTGAGGGCACTCAATACCTGAACTTTGTGTCTTAGCCATTGTTGCTCACAACTTTGTAAGGTATGCTTGGGGTCATTGTCCAATTGGAAGACCCATTTGCAACCAAGCTTTAACTTCCTGACTGATGTCTTGAGATGTTGTTTTCAATATATCCACATAGAGAATTTTCCATTCCTCATGATGTGCCATCCTATTTTGTAAAGTGCCAGTCCCTCCTGCCAGCAAAGCCCCCACAACATGATGCTGCCACCGCCCGTGCTTCACGGTTGGGATGGTGTTCTTAGCTTGCAGCATCCCACTTTTCCTCAAACATAACGAATTATGTTATGGCCAAACAGTTCCATTTGTGTTTCATCAGACCAAGAGGGCATTTTCTCCAAAAGTACGATCTTTGTCCGCCATGTGCAGTCAAACCGTAGTCTACTGTTTTTATGGCGGTTTTGTAGCAGTGGCTTCTTCCTTGCGAGCGGCCATTCAGGTTATGTTGATATTATGGACTCATTTACATATATATATGTGGATATAGATACTGTTTCCTCCCAGCATCTTCACAAGGTCCTTTGCTGTTTGTTTGGGATTGATTTTGCACTTTTCGCACGGAACGTACGTTCATCTCTAAGAGACAGAAACGTCTCCTTCCTGAGCGGTATGACGGCTTGCGTGGTGCCATGGTGTTTATAACTGCGTAACTATGTTTGTACAGATGACGTGGTACCTTCAGGCATTTGGAAATTGTTCCCAAGGATGAACCAACTTGTGGAGGTCTAACAATTGTTTTCTTGATGCGTCTTGCCTGACTTCTTTTTGATTTTCCCATGATGTCCAAGCAAAGAGGCACTGAGTTTGGAAGGTAGGCCTTGAAATAGTACACCAGGTTACACCTCCAATGACTCACAATCTAGTGTCAATTACCTATCAGAAGCTTTCTAAAAGCCCATGACGCATCTTTAGTGTATGTAAACTTCTGTACCCACTGGACAGTGATACAGGTGATATTATAAGTGAATGATCTGTTTGTAAACAATTGTTGGAAAAATTACTTTGGTCATGCCCAAGTAGATGTTGTAACCGGACTTGCCAAAACTATAGTTTGTTAAAAGAAATTTGTGGAGTGATTGAAAAAGCGAGTTTTAATGACTCCCACCTAAGTGTACTGTAAACTTCCCCCTCACCTGATAAACTGTTGTTCCTTTATCTTCAGGAAGTATGTGATTTTA
Organism: Salvelinus sp. IW2-2015; assembly: GCF_002910315.2. NCBI lineage: Eukaryota > Metazoa > Chordata > Actinopteri > Salmoniformes > Salmonidae > Salvelinus > Salvelinus sp. IW2-2015. The sequence goes on along the minus strand of NW_019949200.1, from coordinate 5,305 downwards.
TTCCAATCATACTTTATCCACCAATGACACATGACATATTATAGTCTTTCAAGGCAACTAATATACACCCACCTGAAAAGAACATATATATTTAAGGGAGTGGTGTATATGGCCAATGATACCACGGGCTAGGGCTTGTTGCTTAGGCCGAGCAACGCAGAGTGCCTGGAACAGCCCTTAGCCGTGGATATCGGCCATTATACCCACAACCCCCGGGAGCATTATTGCTATTATAAAACTGCGTTACCCAATGTAATTAGAGCAAGTAAAATAATTTTTGACATACCTGTGGTATACGTTCATGAAATACCACGGATATCAGCCAATCAGGCATTTAGGGGCTCGAAACCACACAGTTTTATGACATATATACACGTATATACGCCTGTTAGATATCACAACGTTAACTGTCATTAAGTTTATACAGAAGGGAATCTGTCTATGGAATAAATGCGTGGCTTGATACGTTTAAATCATTTTTCTGCCATGTTCTTTATCTCCTTAAAGGTGAGTTTAACCTGGCTGTCAATCACGTTCACGAGTCATAAATTATGAACGAGCAGCCCATGGCCATTGCTCTGGGGTCAAACCAACTTGGCTGTAACACTGAACATGTAGTTAAAAGGAACAATTGTGTATTTTTTAAAGGTCAAATATGTACTGTGTGTGTGGTGTCCTGTGTGTCCTGTGTGTTGTGTGTGTGGTCTGTGTGTCTGTATCTGTGTGTCTGTGTCTCTGGTGGTGTGTGTGTGTCTGGTGAGTGTGTCTGTGTGTCTTGTGTGTCTGTGTGTCCTGTGTGTCTGGTGTTGCTGTGGTGTCTGTGTGTCTGTGTGTTCGTGTGTGTCCTGTGTGTCTTGTGTGTATGGTTTGTTTTGTGTCTATGTTTGTTTGTGTGTTATGTTTGTGTTGTTCTATGTGTTTTGTGTGTGTCTGTTTGTTTGTGTGTGTGGTTTGTGTGTCTATGTGTGTGTCCTGTTTGTGTGTCTATGGTGTGTCTGTTTGTTTGTGTGTCTATGTGTGTTCCTGTTTGTTTGTTTGTGTGTGGTCTGTTTGTTTGTGTGTCTATGTGTGTGGTCCTGTTTGTTTGTTTGTGGAGTGTCTGTGTGTGTGGTCTGTTTGTTGTTGTGTGTGTCTGTTGTCTGTCTGTTTGTGTTGTGTGTCTTATGTGTGTGTCCTGTTTGTTTGTTTGTGTGTGTCTGTGTGTGTCGGTTTGTTTGTTTGTGAGTGTCCTGTCTTGTTTGTTTTGTGAGTGTCTGTGTGTGTCGTGTTTGTTTGTTTGTGTGTGGTCTGTGTGTGTCTGTTTGTTTGTGGGTCTATGTGTGTGTCTGTTTGTTTGTTTGTGTGTCTTGTGTGTGGTCCTGTTTGTTTGTTGTTGTGTGTCTGTGTGCTGCAAGCATTAGAAGGCATGCAGATGTGTCCATCTGTTTCATAACTCTGTGTGTGTGTGTGTGTGTGTGTGTGTGTGTGTGTGTGTGTGGTGTGTGTGTGTGTGTGCAGTACTGTATAGGAGGTGGTGGACACTTCCCTGAGGATGCCTCCTAGTCCAGTGTGGTGACTTCACTGGCTTTGACTGGGACGGCTACGGGACCAACAACAGGCTTTTGTGCGTCCAGGGAGATTCACCGAAGCTGCTGGTGATGCTCTTCTACACGTTAAATTCCATCCAAACATCGTTGTACTATATTCTTATACACTGCTCAAGAATACAACTTTATTGTCCAAAGAACCAACCATTCCATGGTATTGAATAGAAACTAACCATTCCATGCCTTCAACGTATTATTCAGAATTTGTTTGTCCGTTTGTTCTATGAAATCCCCTGTTTGATGAGATGATGTAAAGATACAAACTTCTTCCGTGGTTACTATAGAGAACCATTCATCATTAAATGTACTGTACAAATACAATTACATATAGTGCTGTCATGTTCCAGTATTACTGCCATGTTTGAACTATACCTTCTGAGTTGTAATGTTGGTTGTGCCAATAGGTGTCGCCGGTGGATCCGATAAACAGGGTTCGTAGTGCCCTGTATAGTTTACTACTTCTCCACTCGTCAGCTTTTACCTGTTCTATCCCACAGGGCTCTGTTCAAAAGTAGTGGGCCCTGGATAGATATTACTACTTTTCTCACTCTCAGGCTTTTACCTGTTCTATACCCAACAGGGCCGTTCAAAGTAGTGCCCTTGTATAGGAGATAGGGTGCCATTTGTCTAGGTGTCTGTCCGTAGATCGTCATGTTGGTCTAGAATTGATCGTCTAGTTTTTGGTCTAGTTGGTCTAGTCGGTTGCTCGTTGGTCAGTCTTGATCGACTAATTGTCTAGTCTTTCTATGTCTAGTCTTGGTGCTGGTCTAGTTTGGTGTCTAGTTTTCTTTTGGTTGTCTAGTGTTGGTCTAGTCCTTGGTGTAGTGGCTAGTCTTGTTCGTGTGTCTGTCTTGATCTTAGTTGTCGTTTGGTCCTAAGTTTCTAGTGGTCTAGTTGCTTGGTCGGTCTAGTTTGGTCTAGTCCTTGGTCGTCTAGTTTGGTCTAGTCTTGTCGTCTAGTTTGTCCTTTAGTCTGTCTAGTTCTGGTCTGCTGTCTGTGCGTTTGGTCGTCTTAGTCTTGGTCGTTCTAGTTTGGTCTTGGCGTCTAGTTTGGTCTAGTCTTGGTCGTCTAGTTTGGTCTAGTCTTGGTCGTCTAGTATTGGTCGTCTAGTTTGGTCTAGTCTTGATCGTCTAGTCTTGGTTGTCTAGTTTGGTCTAGTCTTGATCGTCTAGTTTGGTCTAGTCTTGGTCGTCTAGTTTGGTCTAGTCTTGATCGTCTAGTTTGGTCTAGTCTTGGTCGTCGAGTTCGCTTTTTTAGATCATCTAGTTCTCTTTATTTTCTTTTCTAGATCCTTTGTTGTAGATCCCAGTTGACTTCTCTAGAATATAATCTCTCTTCTTAATGGTTTGAATTTCATGTCTCTCTTCTCGCTCCCTAGCTCCTTGATGGCTCTAGTTTCATGTCTTTCACTGTGCCTTGCCTCCCTTCCTAGCTCCTTGGTCTCTCTCCTAGCTCCTTGGTCTCTCTCCTAGCTCCTTGGTCTCTCTCCTAGCTCCTTGGTCTCTCTCCTTAGCTTGTTACTGGTTCTGTTTCTCACTAGCTCCCTCACCTCTCCCTTCCTCCTAGCCTAGCATAGCCTCTCCTTTCAGCCTCAGAATTCCAGCCCACACGGCATAACCCCCCTCTGTATACCCCCAAGAAACCAGGGACACATTTGATTTAATTTGATACATTTTGTTGTTACACTGTCTTGAGTCTTCAGCATGCCCTGCCCATTGTGCTTATAAGACACGACTGCATTGGCATCGTTGACAAACTGCAGTAGCTGAAGATGACATTTGTGCGATTCAGTATTTTCACATCACGACCGTCGTTCTCTCAATAACTGCCATCCAAGTCCATTCTGATTGGGTTCAGAACTTTATAGAGAACTACTGTGAGGTTACCTGTGGCCCGGTGTGGTCCGATGGACCCTGGGTGGCCCTGGGTGGCCCGGTGTGGTCCGATGGGGCCCTGGGTGGCCCGGTGTGGCCCAGGTGTGGCCCGGTGTGGCCCAGGTGACAGAGTGTGGCCCGGGTGTGGCCCAGGTGTGGCCCGGG
>NW_019949200.1:0-1424 GCF_002910315.2 Salvelinus sp. IW2-2015 | reverse complement strand
GTGTGGCCCGGGTGTGGCCCGGTGTGGCCCGGTGGCCCGGTGTGGCCCAGGTGTGGCCCGGTGTGGCCCAGGTGACAGAGTGTGGCCCGGGTGTGGCCCGGGTGTGGCCCGGGTGTGGCCCGGGTGTGGCCCAGGTGTGGCCCAGGTGTGGCCCAGGTGACAAAGTGTGGTTTCATTACCTTGGAAGCAGTCTATGGATTAGGACAGAGGGAGCCCATCACAAAATGGCATCCTATTCCCCACACAGTGCAGTAGTTTCAACCAGGGCCCAAGAAGTGCACTATATAGGGAATAGGGCTCTGGTCTAAAGTAGTGCACTATATAGGGAATAGGGCTCTGGTCTAAAGTCACTAGTAGTTCACTATATAGGGACTAGGGAGCCATTTGGGGCGTAACAGGTTTGTTACCCAGCTACTGCCACCATCTCAAATCAAATCAATTCAAATGTTATTAGTCACATGCGCCGAATACAACAGGTGCAGTAGACCTTACAGTGAAAAGCTTACTTACGAGCCCTTAACCAACAATTCAGTTTAAAAAAAATATGGATAAGAATAAGAAATAAAAGTAACAAGTAATTAAAGAGCAGCAGTGAAATAACAATAGCGAGACTATATACAGGAGGGTACCGGTACAGAGTCAATGTGCGGGGGCCCCCGGTTAGTTGAGGTAGTATGTACATGTAGGTAGAGTTATTAAAGTGACTATGCATAAATCAAAATCAAATCAAATGTATTTATATAGCCCTTCTTACATCAGCTGATATCTCAAAGTGCTGTACAGAAACCCAGCCTAAAACCCCAAACAGCAAGCAATGCAGGTGTAGAAGCATGACAACAACAGAGAGCAGCAGTGGTGTAAAGAGGGGGAGGGGGGAAATGCAAATAGTCTGGGTAGCCATTTGATTAGATGTTCAGGAGTCTTATGGCTTGGGTGTAGAAGATGTTTAGAAGCCTCTTGGACCTAGACTTGGCGCTCCGGAACCGCTTGCCGTGCGGTAGAAGAGAGAACAGTCTATGACTAGGGTGACTGGAGTCTTTGACAATTTTTAGGGCCTTCCTCTGACACCACCTGGTATAGAGGTCCTTGATGGCAGAAAGCTTGGCCCCGGTGACGTACTGGGCCGTTCGTACTACCCTCTGTAGTGCCTTGCGGTCGGACGCCAAACAGTTGCATTACCAGGCAGTGATGCAGCCAGTCAGGATGCTCTCGATGGTGCAGCTGTAGAACCTTTTGAGGATCTGAGGACCCATGCCAAATCTTTTCAGTCTCCTGAGGGGGAATAGGTTTTGTCGTGCACTCTTTTTGATTTTTTTCCACCTTTATTTAACCAGGTAGGCCAGTTGAGAACAAGTTCTCATTTACAACTGAGACCTGGCCAAGATAAAGCAAAGCAGTGCGACAAAAACAACAACACAGAGTTA
>NW_019949199.1:0-11934 GCF_002910315.2 Salvelinus sp. IW2-2015 | reverse complement strand
GGTACAGCAGGCGGGACAGCATAGACAGGCAGACAACATGGGCACGGGATGGGACAGCAGAGGGGGGACGCAAGGCGAACGGACAGACAGACGATGGCAGAACAGACAGACAGATTCAACTGAATGATATGGATCTATACTGAAACTGGTCTGTGAATAGAAGAAAGACTGTAAGGGTAACCATGGTACAGACCCCAACAACATACTGCATATCGAATACCCTCCTTGATGAGAAAAGCACACGAGCAATTAAACTCAGCAAAAGAAACGTCCCTCTCACTGTCAACTGCATTTTATTTTCAGCAAACTTTATAACTATTTGTATGAACATAAGATTCAACAACTGAGACATAACACTGAACAAGTTCCACAGACATTGACTAACAGAAATTGATAATGTGTCCCTGAACAAAGTGGAGTCAAAATCAAAGAACAGTCAGTATCTGCTGTGGCCACCAGCTGCATTAAGTACTGCAGTGGCATCTCCTCCTCATGGACTGCATCAGATTTGCCAGTTCTTGCTCTTCCACTAAGGCACCTGCAAGTTCCCGGACATTTCTGGGGGAATGGCCCTAGCCCTAACCGTCCGATCCAACAAGTCTCAGACGTGGGTCATGGGATTGATGATCGGGCTCTTCGCTGGCCATGGCAGAACACTGACATTCCTGTCTTGCAGGAAAATCAACACACAACGAGCAGTATGGCTGTGCATTGTCATGCTGGAGGTCATGCCCAGGATGAGCCTGCAGGAAGGTACAACATGAGGGAGGAGGATGTTTCCCTGTAACACACAGCATTGAGATTGCCCGCAATGACAAACTAAGCACAGATGATGCTTGTGACACACCGCCCCCAGACCATACGGACCCTCACCTCCAAATCGATCCCGTTCCAGAGTACAGACGCAGGTAACGCTCATCCTTCGACGATCAATGGCGAATCCGACCATCACCCCTGGTGAGACAAAACCGCAACTCGTCAGTGAAGATGCACTTTTTGCCAGTCCTGTCTGGTCCAGCGACAGTGGGTTTGTACCCATAGCGCGTTATTGCCGGTTGATGTCTCGTGGAGACCTGCTTTACAACAGGCCTACAAAGCCTCAGTTCAGCCTCTCTCAGCCTAGTGGCGGAGAGTCTGAGCACTGATGGAGGATTTGCGTCCTGTGTGTAACTCGAGGCAGTGTTTTCATCATGTACCTGTCCCCGCAGGGTGTGATGTCGGGATGTACAAATCCTGTGCAGGTGTCGTATACTTGGTCTTGCCACTGCATCCGGAGGACGATCAGCTGTCCGTCTCCTGTCTCTTTGATAATGAAAGTAACACTTCATTATCAAGCCCCAGTGGAGATCTCTCAGTAGAGAAACGCTTATCAACCAGTAATCTAGTACACTTTCTATCAAGCCCCAGTGTAACTCTCGAGTAGAGTAACCTTCATTATCAAAGCCCCAGCTGTAACTCCTCATGTGAGAAGAATAACACTTTCCATTATCAAGGCCCAGTGTAACTCCTTCAGTAGAGTAAACACTTCATTATCAAGCCCCAGTGTAATCTCCTCAATTAGAGTAACACTTCTTATGCCATGTATACCTCCTTTAAGCTTCTTATCAAGCCCAGTGTAACCCTCAGTGAGAACTCTTCATTATCACAGCTGTCCCAGTGTTAACTCCTCAGTAGAGTAACACGTTCATTATCAAGCCCCAGTGTAACTCCCTCAGTAGAGTAACACTTCATTATCAAGCCCCAGTGTAATCCTTCAGTAGTCATGGCAATCAACCCATTTCTTCGTCTCAGAAAATTATTCAAGCCGGCCAGTAGTCATCTCCCTCTAGTAGAGCAGCTCTTCATCATTTATTCGGCCGACATTGGTAACAACCCGGAGGAGTAGACAGAGAACAAGAAGTTCTAGTCAAGCACCCTGAATATGATAATGCCCTCTTCATAGTACGAAAGGTAGAAAGGTAAACAGTCATTATCAACCCAGGAGCTCACTTCTTTAGTACAGCCCCAGTGTAACTCCTCAGAATAGGAAGTACAGTATACACTTCATATTCAAGCCCCGGGATGGCAGATCTCTCAGTTTAGAGTAACACCATTATTCAAGCCCCAGTGTAACTCCTCGAGAAAGAGTAACACTTCATTATCAAGCCCCAGTGTTTTCCTCGAGTGTAGAGTAGAGTAACTCTTCATTATCAAGCCCCCGCAGTAGAGTAACACTTCATTATCAAGCCCCGGTTGTAACTCCTCAGACTAGCAGCTAACACTTCACTTATCAAGCCCCAGTGTTAACTCCTCAGTAGCAGTAATACATTCCATTATCAACCATCCCCAGTGTTTACTTGTAGCCCTCATGTAGAAGTATTAGCTCTTCATTATTCAAGCTCCCGGAGTATAGAGTAACCACTTTCATTTATTCAAGCCCCCAAGTTAGAGTAACACTCATTATCAAGCCCCAGTTGGAGATCTCAGTTATGTAGTGAAGTACAGTTAACACATTTTCAATTTATCTAAGCCTCCTTGATAGGTAGTAACTCCTCAGGTAGAGTAACACTCATTTATGACTTCAAGCTGTCCCAGAGTCATTTTGACATTGTAAACTCAGCTCAAGTAAATTCTTAGTCTTAATTCTAGAACGATATAAACTTATTTATTCAAGCCCCAAAAAACCCTCAGTTCAAACGACTCGATCTCAGTTTAGTAAACACTTCAGTGCAGGTCAAGCGCCCAGTGTAAACACTCCTCAGTTTAGCTGTTAGTAGCCACTTCGATTATCACAGCCCCCAGCGAGTGTAACTCAGACCCAGTTAGGAGTAACACTTCATTATCAAGCCCGGTGGAATCCTCAAGTAGAAGTAAAAACTTCATTATCAAGCCCTGGGTGGAGATCCCAGTTAGCGGAGTAACACTTTCGATTATCAAGCCCGGTTGTAACTCCTCAGTTAGGAGTAACCCACTTTTTTTTTCCAATTATCAAGCCCCGGTTAACTCTTCAGTTGTAGAGTAACACTTCATATCATAGCTCCCAGTTGAACCTCTCAGTCGTAGCCAGTAACTCATCATTTATTCAAGCCCCAGGTGTTGTAATCCTCAGTATGGAGATGAACACTGTGCATTATTTTCAAGCTCTAGGGTGTTAAAATCTATTAACGCCAGGTTTAGTGGAAGTAACACTTCATTATTCAGTTGTCTCCTCAGGGTGTTAAACTTTCTCTCAGTGTACAATTAGATAACAGTTTCTCTCTCTCAGCCCGGTGTAACTCACCAGTTTAGTGTTTTATCTGTAATACTCTTATATGATACATGAATTGGCTCTTTAGTCAATAGGAAACCTCAGGGGTGTTTAAGATCGCTCTGATGTGTATCAGTTCAGGGTGGTAACTCTCAAATTAAATTCATAAAACTCGACCAATGTGGCTAGTTGGAATGTTGTATGTGCCCATCAAACCTTTAGTGTGAAGTTAACGTAAACACCAATGAGTACCAAGTTTAATAATTCAATGCTCACTCAGGAATGATTTGCCATATACAATGCTCTTCTTACCGTGTCGCGCATGACTAGGAGTAACACATCATAGTAGCAAGCCCCGTTGTTAACTCCTCAGGGTAGAATAACTGCTTTTTTCACTTATGTTATCAAAAAGACAACGTACGCATTGCGAATTGATAGTAAACTTCGGGTCAAAACTCATATATATATATGTTGTTATCTGTTTGAATTCTCATATCATGCTGAATTTTCATAGCCCCAGATGTAACTCCTCAGGTAGCTAGTAACTTTTCATTAGCAAGCCCCAGGTGTAACATCCTCGAAACAGTAAGAGTTAATCTCTTCTAATTTTCAAGCGTGGCACCAGGGATAACTTTCCCAGTAGGATACCACTTCATATCAAGCCCCGGTAAACTATCGCTCAGTTAGGGCATAGACATCGCTAGTCCTCAATTATTCTAAAAAGCTGCCTCCATAATTACTGAGTCCCTTGCGGCTGTAAACACCCATCTTGTAAAATTGGACCTGTCTACATAGTGAAGTATAGTCCTCGTGTGGTAGAGCGAGGAGGGCATCATTTTCTTTCAAGCAAATACCACTAACACTCCTCAGCATCCATCTTTACAAGCTGGGCAATGATAACAGGTTGTTCATTATATGATGAATGCTCTTTATGTCCATAAATTGTTATTTCACAAATGAAGAAGATATTGTGGGAAATACCTGATGCTTTTACAGAAGTTATCTCGAGACCCTATCACTGTTGACAATTTTTGGACTTTGTCTATGCTCTCATCCTGATGTGCGACATAATAATAACGATATCTTGCTATCATAGTGGATATAAATGTGATATTAACCTCTCTCATAGCTGGTGACATAGGAGACGGGCAGGTGGCAAGAGGAAGACAAGCAATCTGAGGTAACAGTGCTCTAAGTCCACGAGCAACGATCTGAGAGCTAGTGCTGGGTGCAGTGGATAACAACGTCATGGAGAGAGGGAGGGAGTAGAAAGAGGCACAGTGAAGTGTTCCCAACCACATCGTAGCATGAGCGGATGCTGGGTGCAGGAAAGGTGAGCAGAGTTGTACAACAGCAGAGAGAGAGACGAGGACAGTGTAACTACAGAGAGAGGCAGAGTGACACTAGGAGGAGAAACTTGACTTACAAACATGTGTCCTGGGTCAGCGTTTAGAGGTCGGGTCAAAGGTGTTAAAGGAAGAGCGGAAGTCCCTCTCCCAGTTCCTGTCTTCTCCTCCCTCCTGCTCATCCTCCTCATCCCCCTCCTCCCCCTCTCCTCCGACCCTCCTTCCCCGCCGTCCTGACTACGCTGCGGGTCTTAGTTGGATGACAAAAAAGGTGTGGTGACCTTGGGTCGAGTGTGGGCCGTACCCCAGGCCTCTACTGTCCCTCTTCAGGACGGTCCGGACCGGCCTTGTTTGTGACCCTCCCCCTCGGGCCCCAGCCCCCCCCCAGGGTCCATCCGGAGGCGCGAAGCATTCAACTTCCTAGGTAGGCGGGGTGTGCGGTGGAGGGGGGGGAGGCAGTTAGTTCTGGGGGAATGGGGGGCGAGGCGGTTGAGAGAGAGAGAACAGGTGGAGGGTGGAGGAGAGGTGCATTGTCTCTGCAGGGAAGGAAGTAGTGGACAACTGCAGCACTGGACAACCAATTGGGGCTGATCTGGGTGGACTGGTTCTGAGGTTGGACTGCTTGCTTACCGCTGGGAAGAACTGGGGGGCTGTCTGTCTGCCTGCCTGTCCCTCTGTCTGTCTGTCCGTCTGCCCATCCGTCCGTCTGCCTACCTGTCTGCCTGTCCGCCTGCCTGTCTGTCCGTCTGCCTGCCTGTCTGTCCGTCCGTCCGTCCGTCTGTGCGTTGGTATATTGGATTGTGTATAAAAGTGGATCCTACTGATTGTATTTTCCTTCCTTTTTAGACCACATAAGCCTAATAAAATTGTTAAAATGGTAGGCAACTGTCTCTCTCTCTCTCTCTGTCTCTCTGTCTCTGTCTCTCTCTCTGGTGACTTAAAGAAAAGTAAAGTTAATGCCTCAACATGCCGAATTTATCAGAATTTCTGTCGCCGTCCATTTTGACAGTGCTGAACGAACAGGCCAACTTAGTCACAGCTCGTTTGCTTGCACTTGCTTATACTTCATGATATAAGAACAAATATAATGAGTTTACTGAACCTGAATGTAATGTTTGTCTATGGTTCAAAGTCTAAACTCATTGCGGCGTTCGTTGTTATTGAAGGAGAATGCGGTTCTTATCGAGTTACACAAATCCACAAGGAGTCAGTAGAAGCCATATTTATTTCAGCAAGTCGGCCATGTTTTTTTTGAAAGGCAGTAAATGAGTCTGAATTAACTGTTTCGCTGCCAGACAAGACTCCGCTGATAGGCAGGTGTAGCAGTGGTAAGGATTCACTCCATGGTGCTGAAAAGAAAGCTCTGCTGTTGGGACAGATATACGTAGACCCTAACAGTTTGTGGGCACTGTTTGTCACCGTTATAGCTCAATTCATATATTGTTTAGTGTTGTGTAGTGGCTTTTCTGGTATGTATCTACAACAAAAATGTTGAGACTGCCTCACCAAGATTTACATGCTATAACACCGGGAACTGGCCAAGGAAGAGTACATGATCAGTGAATATATTCAATGTACAGGCTACAATGTGGGGAACTCATGCTTGGTAATAACTAGCTGTATATACGACAATAAAGTTATGTAATATTCTACTCAATTCATAGGCTTCGTTGATGCCTTTCAGAGTGTCTTGAATTCAACACAACCGTCTATGATAGCTGAGGTTCACAGCTAGGTTCATAGCTAGCTAGCAGATATTGACGTTATAATATTGACGTTTAACAGTCGTGTGTGTAACAGTCATTTTGTCCATTTTCTTTGAGGTAATTAACGATTAACTGGTGGAAACAATTAAAAACAACTGTTGTGAACTAATATTAATATTAATTTCAACCGTTTTAGGGTCCATAGAAATCAAATCAAATGTATTTATAAAGCCCTTTGTACATCAGCTGATATCTCAAAGTGCTGTACAGAAACCCAGCCTAAAACCCCAAACAGGAAGCAATGCAGGTGTAGAAGCAGGTCGGCTACAAAGCTACACATCCCATAGGTATACAGGTATTTCTATCTTCCACTGCACAATAAGCAATACAATAGTTAGCTAGCTATGTTACTTCAGCTGCATTGTATGGCAAATATCACCAGGGCAAGTTTACAAGTCACCGGCAGCATCGGGGTAAAGTCATCTCTGGTAGAATGGTGGAACTCATTTTATCGCTTGTTTGTAATTAGCACAGCGCAAGGTACAGAACAACCGCAACACTAAGCAGCAGCGCACAGAAACACCACACAGCAGGCACAGCAACAACCACACCAGCCAGGTACAGAACACCAACCCGTCACAGACACAGACACACGAACGCAGCACACAGCCAACACACGAACAGCCAGTACAGCAACAGGAACACCACCAAGCCGGCACAGACACGACCGCACCATCGCCAGCACCAGCAACCACACGCCAGGTACAGCAACACCACACAGCCAGGCACAGAAACCCCACAGCCAGACACAGAACCCCACAACAGCCCGACACAGAACACCACACAGCACGACACACGAACACCAACAGCCAGGTAACAGAACACACACAGCCAGACAAGCAGAAACCACACAGCCAGGACACAAGATACACGACACAGCCAGACACAGAAACACACACAGCAGACACAGAACACCACACAGCCAGGTACATGAACCCACAACGGCAGACACCAGAACACCACACAGGGATGACAACACGTTAGATGAAAAACCCCCACGCCAAACAAATATTTCGCAGACAATGGTTAGTGGTGTGATTTAATTGCTGCAGCATAACAATATACCATAACAATATACGCATAAAATATAAGCATAACAATATACCATAGAAATATTAGCCTACTCCTACTTGTTTTCCTGATCTAAGCACTGTAAGTTCCTAAGCCAGATATTGCTGATCCTGTCTGGAAAGCAGCCAGAGAAGAAACACACACCTCAGAGCTAGTTATTACCTGCAACTATTCGAGCTAACCGTGCCCGCCCCGCACATTGACTCTGTAGGTACCGCGTCTGTACTATAGTCTCCAACCATTGACTCTGTACCGGTACCCCCCTGTAATATAGCCTCCACATTACTCTGTACAGGTTACCCCCGCTGTATTATATGCCTCCACATTGACTCTGTACTGGTCCCTGTAGTATAGCCTCCACATTGACTCCCTGTACCGGTATCCTGTATATAGCCTTCCCATTGGACCTCTGTACTGGTACCGCGCCCCTGTATATAGCCTCCACTTTATTTTGAACTCTGTACTGGTACCCCTGTAATATCTGCCTCCACATTGACTCTGTACTGGGTACCGGTCCTGTTTAGCTTCACATTAAACCTCTGGTACTGGGTACCAGAGGGTCGTGTCCCCTGTAATTACTCCACATTTACTCTCGTACTGGTACACCCCTGTATATAGCCTTCACCTAACTCTGTACTGGTACCTGCCCTGTATATAGCCTCCACGTTGACTCTGTATGGTCCTGGGTAATAGTAGCTCCACATTGACTCTGTACTGGTACCCCTGTATAATAGCCTTCGAGATTAACTCTGTACTGGTACCTCCCTGTAATATGTCTCCACATTGACTCTTGTACTGGTACGCCCTGTATTCATAGCCTTACTTGACTCTGGTACTGTACCGCGGCGGTCGTATATAGGCTGCCACATTGACTCTGTACTGGTACCCTGTGATCTAGCCTCCACATTGACTCGTGGGTACTGGTACTTCCTGTTATATCGCCTCCACATTGGACTTCTGTATCTGGTTCCTGTAATAGCCTCCACATTAACTTCGTGTACTGGTACCGTTCCTGTATATAGCCTCCACACTGACTCTGTACTCTGGTCTCGCTGTATGATAGCCTCCACATTGGCTCTGGTACTGGTCCTCCTGTATGTAGCTCCACATGACTCGTACTGGTACCTGATCCTGTTATGCCTCACATTGGCTTGTACTGGTGCCCTGTATGTAGCCCTCCACCATTGCCTCTGTCCTGTACCTCCTGTATAATAGCTCCCACATTGGCCTCTGTACTATGGTAACCTACTTCTGTATATCGCCTCCACATTGACTCTGTACTGGTACCTCTTTATCTAGCTCCACATTGGCTCTGTACTGGTGCCCCCTGTATATTAGCCTCCACATTGACTCTGTACTGGTTACCTCCTGTATTAGCCTCCACTTGACTCTGTACGGTACCGCCGTATATAAGCCTCCACATTGACTGCTGTACTGGTTACCTCCTGTATCTAGCCTCCACATTGACTCTGTCCTTGGTACCTCCCCTGTATATAGCCTCCACATTGACTCTGTACTGTACCCCTGCAACCCCCTGTATATAGCCTCCACCCTTGACTCTGTACTGGGTACTCTGTATGTAGCCTCCACATTGACTCTGTACTGGTGCCCCTGCTATATAGCCTCCGTCCACATTGACTCTGTTTACTGGTACCACCCCCTGTATATAGGCCTCCACAATTGACTTGTACTGGTAACACCTGTAATATAGCCTCCACATTGACTCTGTACTGGTACCGGACCTGTAATATAGCTTCACATTGACTCTGTACTGTCCCTTCCCCTGTATAATAGCCTCAGCATTGGATCTGCCGGTCCTCCCTGTATATAGTCCTCTACATTGAACTCTGTACTGTTACGCCCCTGTACTATAAGATTCCCACATTGACTCTGTATGGTTACCCAATGTAACTAGCCTCCACATTGACTCTGTAACTGGTTACCCCTGTAATATAGTCTCCCCCATTGACTCTGTACTGGTCCTCCTGTATATAGCCTCCACTATTGACTCTGTACCTGTACCCCTGTATATAGCCCTCCCACATTGACTCTGTACTGGTTACCCTGTATATAAGTCTCCAACTTGACTCGTACCGGGTTACCCCCTCTGTAATAGCTCCACATTGACTCTCGTACCGTACCCCTGTATATAGCTCCATTACTCTGTATGGTACCCCCTGTATTATAGCCCTCACATTGACTCCTGTACCTGGTACCTCTGTTAGAGCCTCACATTGGACTCTTACTCGGTACCGTTCCTGTATATAGCCTCCACATTGGATAATCTGTACTGCGTACCCCCTGTATATACCCTCCCACATTTACTCTGTACTGGTACCCCTGAGTATAGCCTCCACATTGACTTGATACTGTACCCTGATATGCCCTTCCACTGTACCATTGTCACTGAGCCTTCTGTCCCCATCATGCTTCGTACGCTGTACTGTACCCTGTCATATAGCCTCCACATATTGACTCTGTACTGGTACCCTGTATATAGCTCCACATGACCTCTGTACTCGGTACCCCTGTTATATAGCCTCACATTAGACTCTGTACTGGTACCCCTGTATATAGCTCCACATTGACTCTGTACTGCTTACCCCTGTATATAGCCTCCACATTGAACTCTCTGTACTGTGTCCCCCTGAATTATAAGCCTCCACATTACCTCTGTTACTGCGTACCCGCCCTGTATCTACGCCTCCACTTGCTCCTGTACTGGTACCTCCGTTATATAGCCCTCACATTGAACTTTACTGGTTCCCCTGTATATAGCCTCACATTAACTCTGGTACTGGTACCGTCTCTCCCTGTATATAGGCCTCCACATGACTCTGAACTGGTACCACCTTGTATATAGCGCTCCACATTGGACTCCGGTAACTGGTACGCCCCCTGTATGTTAGCGCTCCACATGATCTCTGTACTGGTACCTCTGTATATAGCTCTCACATTGGACTCGTGTACTGGTAGCCCTGTATATATCCTCCACAATTGACTCTGTACTGGTACCTCCTGTTATAGCCTCCAATTAGCTCTGTACTGGTACCTCCCTGTATTATGAGCCTCCCAATGACTCTGTTACTGGTTACTCCTGTATATTAGCCTCACAATTGGACCTCTGTAACGGAACCCCTGTATATAGCCTCACATTACTTGTACTTCTTGTAGCTCCGCTGTACGTACCCTGTATATAGCCTCCACAGTTAACTATGTACTGGTAGCCTTCCCTGTATATAGCCTCCACATTAACTTGTACTGGTTACCGCTGTTTATGCTCCACATTGACTCTGTACGGTTTAGCCGACCCTGTATATAGCCTCCACATTGACTCTGTACTGGTACCTCCTGTATTAGCCTCCACATGACTCTGTACGGTGCACCCCTGTATATAGCCTCACATTGACCTTGAAACTGGTACCCAGCCTGTATATAGCCTCCAATTGACTTGTACTGGTACCACCTGTATAGCCTCCACATTGACTCCTCGGTACCTCGGACCCTCTGTATAAGCCTCCACATGACTTGTACTGGTACACCCTGTATATAGCCTTCCACATTGACTCTGTACGGCGGTACCCCTGATATATAGCCTCTACATTGACTCTGTACCCTGGTAACCGCCCTTGTATATAGATTCCACAATTGACTCTTCTGGTTACCCCATTGTATATAGGCCTCCACTATTGACTTGTACTGTAACCCCTGTGATATAGTCTCCACATTGCACTCTGTAACTGGTACCTCCTGTATATGCCTCCACATTGACTCTGTACCTGTACCCCTGTATATAGCCTCCACATTGACTCTGTACTGGTTACCATCCTGTAATATAGTCCTCCCACATTGACTCTGTACTGGAACCCTCCTGTTTTCATAGTGCCTCCCATTGACTCTTACTTGTACCCCCTGTATATAGCCTCCAAATTGATCTGTAGTCTGGTTACCCCTGTATATTTAGCCTCCACATTGATCTCTGGTACTGGTACCTCCTGTATGATAGCTCCACAATGACTCTGTTACTGGTACTCCTGGTATATGCCTCCACACTTGACTCTGTACTGTACCTTCCTGTATATAGGCTCCACATTGACTCTGTAGCTGGTACCCCGCTCCAGTATATAGCTCACATTGAACTTCTGTACTGGTACCTCCTGTATTGTGGCCTCCACATTGCTCTGTTACTGTCCCCCTGTATATAGCCTCACATTGACTCTGTACTGGTTACCCCTGTATAGTCTCCACATTGATCTGCTGGTACCTCCTGGTATATGCCCTCCGAATTGACTCTGTACTGGTACCCCGTAGATAGCCTCTCTACTTGACTCTGTAGTACTGCTACCCCTGTCATATAGGCCCCCATGTGACTCTGTACTGGTACATTATGCTCACTGACTCTGTCTGTAGCTGTATATAGCTCCACATTGATCTCTGTACTGGTACCCCCTGTATATAGGCTTCACATTAACCTGTGTACTGGTACCGCCTGTATATAGCCTCCACATTGATCTGTAACTGTACC
>NW_019949198.1:25968-27354 GCF_002910315.2 Salvelinus sp. IW2-2015 | reverse complement strand
CCAACATTATACAACTATACACCAACATTATACAACTATACACCAAAATTATACAACTATACACCGAACTTATACAACTATACACCGAAATTATAGAACTATACACCAACATTATACAACTATACAGAAAACTCTCAAATTGCTGAAATAAGTGAATTAAATCAATGATGACAGAGGGAGTAGTCAGATTAACTGATTGACTAGAATAGCAGGGCAGATGGCACTATTTTGCTAAGTGCAGAGATGTATTATAGATATTGAGTGTGTAGTTATCCTTTTCTGTAATACACATGATTTCCAGTGTTCTGTGTAATGCATGAAACTCATGTGTGAGTATGAGGTCATAAACATGTGTATGACCTGTTTAGGTGCCAGTGTTGATGGTTATGGTTATGGCTATGGTTAAAGTTTGATGCCATTCTTGGCCGGGGACACACTGACAATGTATCTGTGACACTGTGGCTGCGTTTACACAGGCACACCAATTCTGATCTTTTGCCCAATTATTGAAAAGCTGATCTGATTAGTGAAAATACCAATTAGTGATAAAAAAAAATGTTGATTTAAAAGTAGAGAATGTCATCCTTGCCCAGTCCCTCCTAATTATTTTACTATCAGATAGACAGATGAGATTCTTGCAGAAAGGAAATGGTTTTCAATATATATATTCTTATTTTTTACATAAAAAAACGGATTTAAAGCTTCAAATCAGAAGTACTTTAGTTTCTCCGGCAAGCCAACACTGGAATGAGCTCCCTACAACACAACAGTCCAAATACTTCCTTCTGCATGGAATGGAAAGAAGTATTTGGATGAGCTCTCAGAGTTTAAGTACAAGTAAACATTTATACAAAATTATGATAATAAAATGTGACTAAAGTATTTTCATACAGTTCTTATACATGTGTAATTGACATAAAAATCGAAAGAATTTCAAAAAAACTGTCCAGAAAGCACTTTTTTAAAGGGGGTGATACGTTTTTTCAAAATGTTTGACATTTTTTA
Source organism: Salvelinus sp. IW2-2015 (assembly GCF_002910315.2). Taxonomy (NCBI): domain Eukaryota; kingdom Metazoa; phylum Chordata; class Actinopteri; order Salmoniformes; family Salmonidae; genus Salvelinus; species Salvelinus sp. IW2-2015. The sequence goes on along the minus strand of NW_019949198.1, from coordinate 26,349 downwards.
CTTTTGACTTTTGACTTCCTATGAAATCACATTCCAAATGCACAAAACATATTCCTTAAGTCCAATTAAAATAAATAAATAATAATGTTAATAAAATTTGACAAAAGTATTTTCATACAGTTCTTACACATGTGTAATTGACATAAAAATCGAAAGAATTTCGAAAAAACGGTCCAGAAAGCACTTTTTTAAGGGGGTGATAAGTTTTTGCCAAAACTTTCAAAATTTCAAAATTTTACTCTTGGGTCTTGACTTGCGTTACAATAGGCCTATGAAAAATTAGGATAGAACACACTCGCCCACTATAGGAATTTTGGGGTGTTACACAGCTCATTTACAATATGGCATTTGCCATCAACTTTGGATGAAACACCGCCAGAA
>NW_019949198.1:15415-22937 GCF_002910315.2 Salvelinus sp. IW2-2015 | reverse complement strand
CAATAGTGTATTTGTCCATCGTGTATATGCTCGCCCACTGCCAATAACTTGCCATGTTATTTTTGTACAATTGGGGGGGAGTTCCCTTACACCAGCCGATGTGCACAGGAAGGCCATAAAGATCATCAAGGACAACACCACCCGAGCCACATGCTGTTCACCCCGCTATCATCCAGAAGGCGAGGTCATACAGGTGCATCAAAGCAGGACCGAGAGACTGAAAACAGCTTCTATCTCAAGGCCATCAGGCTGTTAAATCTTGTCAAATACGGGGCGCGTTTTTCCCTTTGGAAAAAATCGTGCCCAACTGAAACGCCTTGTACTCTGTTCTAGATCATACATATGCATATTATTATTACTATTGGATAGGAAACACCTTCAAGTTTCTAAAACTGTTTGAATTATATCTGTGAGTAAAAACATAACTCATTTGGCAGCAAACTTCCATACAGGAAGTGGAAAATCTGAAAACGAGGCTCTGTTTCAGGGCCTGCCTATTTCAACTGGCTTTTTATTTATCGATATGCGTGCACTTCATACGCCTTCCACTAGATGTCAAAGGCAGTTGAAGTGGAATGGGTGTCTAGCTTTATCTGAGGTCGAATAAGAGCTTTTGGAGTGACAGGTCCGGTATTTTCTTTGACTTCGACGGCGCGCTGGGGAGCTCGACATTGTCTTCTGAAAAGCGTTCGGTATACGCGGCGGAATATCTCCGGCTCTGATTTTATTTGATACATTGTGATAATACATCATAAAGTAGGTTTTTTCAACCGAGTTTTATCAGTTTATTCAACGTTTATTGGGACTTTTGGAGTTTTCCGTTCTTTGCGGCCAGAGAGGATGGGAATGTGTAGCAACCTTGGCTTAGCATTGTGAGGCGAACTTGACAGAAAGAATTGACATTCTAAAACCAAACAACGATTTATTCTGGAAATAGGGACTCTATTTTAAAAAATCTAACACAGCGGTTCATTAAGAAACAGTGTATCATTCATTTGCCATACAACAAGTATTTTTATGTAAATTTATGATGAGTTCTTTGGTCAGATTAAGTGAGTGTCCAAAATATCTCGGAGATTCTGGTGAATCGATGCTACGTATTCACAATGTATAACCAGGATTTGTAGCTATAAATATGCACATTTTCGATTAAAACATAATTGTATTGTATAACCTGATGTTATAAGACTGTCATCTGATGAATTTGTTCAGGTTAGTGATTAATTGTATCTCTATTTTGTCGTTTTGTGCAAGCTATTTTTGCGGGGAGTAAATTGCGTTGTGTGTTTGGCTACTGTAGTGAGCTAATAGAAATATATATTGTGTTTTCGTTGTAAAACACTTAAAAAATCGGAAATATTGGCTGGATTCACAAGATGTTTATCTTTCATTTGCTGTACACCATGTATTTTTCATAAATGTTTTATGATGAGTATTTAGGTATTTCACGTTGCTCTCTGTAATATTCTGGCTGCTTTGGAGATATTTTTGATGTTGCTGCAATGTAAAACTATGATTTATACCTCAAATATGCAGATTTCGTACAAAACATAAATGTATAGTATAACATGTTATAAGACTTTCATCTGATGAAGTTGTTTCTTGTTAGGTGACTAATTATATCTCTATTTTGTCGGTTTTGTGAAAGCTACCTATGTCGTGGAAAGCATAGGTGAAAATATTGCGGTTGTGTGTTTGGCTATTGTGGTTAGCTAATAGAAATACATATTGTGTTTTCTCTGTAAAACATTTAAAAACCGAAAATGATGGCTGGATTCACAAGATGTTTATCTTTCATTTGCTGTATTGACTTGTGATTTCATGAAAATTATATTATATGATATCCCTTCCCTTAATGTCGTTAGGCTGCTATGCTAGTCAGCTTTTTGTGAGGAGATCCCGGATCCGGGAGTGATGAAGTAGAGGTTATTAATTAAACAGCCACCACTAACATTTAGTGGCCGCTGCCAACATACTGACTCAACTCCAGCCACTTTAATAATGGGAATTGATGGAAATTATGTAAAAATGTATCACTAGCCACTTTAAACATGCCACTTAATATAATGTTTACAAACCCTACATTACTCATCTCGTATGTATATGTATATACTCTACTCTATATCATCTACTGCATCTTTGTAACGGTTGTCGTATTTGTGGGAGGACCAAATCGCACGTCGTGGTATGTATCCATATTTATTTGAATACTCATCAATACGAACAAACAATAAACAGAACGAAACCAACGATGCTACAACTCCTGAAATAAGTGAACATAGAAAAACAATGAACGCAGGAACAGGAACAATCACCCACAAACAAACAGTGAAAACAGCCTACCTTAATATGGTTCCCAATCAGAGACAACGTAAAACACCTGCCTCTGATTGAGAACCATATCAGGCCAATACCCTACAATACAAAACATGAACACATAACATAGAAAATATGAGTACTACATATCTACGGACTCGACGTGCTCTTCTGCTCATGTAATACAAAGACTTAGTAATTACACGAAAAAGTGGATGACTATAAGTGATAGAACCTCACACTAGAGGATACTAATGGCGAGACACTGCTTCGAACTCAGAACTCGGACAAGCTTTCGCTTTATTTAAAAATAATACATGTGGATATTCTCACTAGCTGCAGAACTTGAAAACATAACCTCGTGCAAACCACTTCTTTAAATGTTCTAACAATATGTAACGTTCCTGATACAATTATCTATTATCTTTCATATTTAATGATGTTACAATTGACTCCTCTTGTTATATACTCCATATCTACTGGCATTCCTCGATAGCCTAATCGTGCGTTTAACGCAATGTACCATTGACTCAATATTCATAGATTTTTTACGAGGATAGCACTATCTTGTGTCCTTTACAAACCTTGTGTGCTCACTAACGAGTAGTACGTGTGTGTGGAGCCCACCTCTGTCTAGGTTAGCATTTGCTTTTATTGTTTGTAATATCATCACTTGTGTCCTGAGTATTCTTTTCGAAAATCTAGAAGCGACAAAGCAATTTCTTGGCCTCCCCACGTGCGTCGTATTGACCATGTAACATTTCTGCTAAAACCTATAGTGTATTGGACAAATTATAAATTTGTATTGTGTTAGTGTTTATGTTGATTAGTTGGTTGTCGTGTGAATTAGGTTGGAGAAAGCCAGCCCGTAGCGACCTGCTACTTGGGATCTCGCATTACCAGGTCCTCCTCCGATAGGCCATTAAGGTGGTCCTTAACTAGGTTGGGGGCCCACCCTTACGAGCCTTCATTTGACTTCCCGAACATCCAGGTACCTACGATTGTAACATTAAACATTTAAGTCAATTTAGAGCAGGGACCTCTTATCCAGGAGCGGGATACATCTCAAGGTTGGCTCGGCTGTCTACTTTTCTCTCCTATGATATACCAAGTGGAAAAAAACCACTTTACCACAGCAGTGATAGGCATGGCACATTTGTGAGTGTCCAAAATATCTCCGGAGATTCTGGTGAATCGATGCTACGTATTCACAATGTATAACCAGGATTTGTAGCTATAAATATGCACATTTTCGATTAAAACATAATTGTATTGTATAACCTGATGTTATAAGACTGTCATCTGATGAATTTGTTCAAGGTTAGTGATTAATTGTATCTCTATTTTGTCGGTTTTGTGCAAGCTATTTTTGCGGGGAGTAAATTGCGTTGTGTGTTTGGCTACTGTAGTGAGCTAATAGAAATATATATTGTGTTTTCGTTGTAAAACACTTAAAAAAATCGGAAATATTGGCTGGATTCACAAGATGTTTATCTTTCATTTGCTGTACACCATGTATTTTTCATAAATGTTTTATGATGAGTATTTAGGTATTTCACGTTGCTCTCTGTAATTATTCTGGCTGCTTTGGAGATATTTTTGATTGTTGCTGCAATGTAAAACTATGATTTATACCTCAAATATGCAGATTTTCGTACAAAACATAAATGTATAGTATAACATGTTATAAGACTGTCATCTGATGAAGTTGTTTCTTGGTTAGTGACTAATTATATCTCTATTTTGTCGGTTTTGTGAAAGCTACCTATGCGGTGGAAACATGGTGAAAATATGCGGTTGTGTGTTTGGCTATTGTGGTTAGCTAATAGAAATACATATTGTGTTTTCTCTGTAAAACATTTAAAAACCGAAAATGATGGCTGGATTCACAAGATGTTTATCTTTCATTTGCTGTATTGGACTTGTGATTTCATGAAAATTATATTATATGATATCCCTGTCCCGTTAGGCTAGGCTATGCTAGTCAGCTTTTTTGATGAGGAGGATCCCGGATCCGGGAGGGTGATGAAGTAGAGGTTATTAATTAAACAGCCACCACTAACATTTAGTGGCCGCTGCCAACATACTGACTCAACTCCAGCCACTTTAATAATGGGAATTGATGGAAATTATGTAAAAATGTATCACTAGCCACTTTAAACAATGCCACTTAATATAATGTTTACAAACCCTACATTACTCATCTCGTATGTATATGTATATACTCTACTCTATATCATCTACTGCATCTTTGTAACGGTTGTCGTATTGTGGGAGGACCAAATCGCAGCGTGGTATGTATCCATATTTATTTGAATACTCATCAATACGAACAAAACAATAAACAGAACGAAACCAACGATGCTACAATCCTGAACTAGTGAACATAGAAAAAACAATGAACGCAGGAACAGGAACAATCACCCACAAACAAACAGTGAAAACAGCCTACCTTAATATGGTTCCCAATCAGAGACAACGTAAAACACCTGCCTCTGATTGAGAACCATATCAGGCCAATACCCTAAACCAATGAAACACATAACATAGAATATACCCACCCAGCTCACGTCCTGACCATCTAAACAAAGACTAAACAAAAGGAAATAAGGTCAGGAACGTGACAATCTTGCCATCTTTATGTAATACATGTATCACTAGCCACTTTATTGTTTATATACCCTACATTACTCATCTCATATGTATATACTGTACTCTATACCATCTACTGCATCTTGCCTATGCCGTTCTGTACCATCACTCATTCATATATCTTTATGTACATATTCTTTATCCCTTTACACTTGTGTGTATAAGGTAGTAGTTGTGGAATTGTTAGGTTAGATTACTTGTTGGTTATTACTGCATTGTCGAACTAGAAGCACAAGCATTTCGCTACACTCGCATTAACATCTGCTAACCATGTGTATGTGACAAATAAAATTTGATTTTTTTATTTGATAAGGTGTCTTAATAGGTTGGGCCACCACGACCTATTGACCTCTACGCACCAACATAAGGTGTCTTAATAGGTTGGGCCACCACGACCTATTGACCCCTAAAGTACCAACATTTAACATTAACATTTAAGTCATTTAGCAGACGCTCTTATCCAGAGCGACTTACAAGTTGGTGCATTCACCTTATGATATCCAGTGGAACAACCACTTTACAATAGTGCATCTAACTCTTTTAAGGGGGGGGGGGTTTAGAAGGATCTTTATCCTATCCTAGGTATTCCTTAAAGAGGTGGGGTTTCAGGTGTTTCCGGAAGGTGGTGATAACTCCGCTGACCTGGCGTCGTGGGGGAGTTTGTTCCAGTTTTGACTGGGCTGAGCGGGAGCTGTGCTTCCTCAGAGGTAGGGAGGCGAGCAGGCCAGAGGTGGATGAACGCAGTGCCCTTGTTTGGGTGTAGGGCCTGATCAGAGCCTGAAGGTACGGAGGTGCCGTTCCCCTCACAGCTCCGTAGGCAAGCACCATGGTCTTGTAGCGGATGCGAGCTTCAACTGGAAGCCAGTGGAGAGAGCGGAGGAGCGGGGTGACGTGAGAGAACTTGGGAAGGTTGAACACCAGACGGGCTGCGGCGTTCTGGATGAGTTGTAGGGGTTTAATGGCACAGGCAGGGAGCCCAGCCAACAGCGAGTTGCAGTAATCCAGACGGGAGATGACAAGTGCCTGGATTAGACCTGCGCCGCTTCTCTCTTGTGAGCAGGGTCGTACACTGCGAATGTTGTAGAGCATGAACTGCAGAAACGGGTCACCATAGGTGTTTGATAGGTTGGACCACGAGCTGTCAGAACAGCTTCAAAAAACTCTATTGGACGGATGCAACACCATTCATTCCACAATAAATTCCATAACTTCATGTTTTGTTGTATGGTGGAAAAAGCTGTCTCAGGTGCCGTACCCGAATGTCCCATAAGTGTTTAATTGGTTTGAGATCTGGTGACTGAGATGGATTATTGTGCAATGATTTACATCGTATTCATGTGCACAAACCATTCAGTGACGACTCGTGCCCTGTGGATGGCATTATCATCCTGCCAGCCGATTTTATACATGACCCTCAGATTGTGATTTAATTGCTCAGGAACCACACCTGTGTTGGAGCCCTTGCGTTTTAATGGTCCCAGCTGCCTTGAAATCATTGAAAAATCATTGAAAACTATCCTCTCGTGTAGTTCCGCTTGCTCGCGCTTCTTCACAACGCTGTCTGTGTGGGTGGACCATGATCATTGCAACTCCACGAGGTGAAATCTTGCATGGAGCCCCAGGCCGAGGGAGATTGACATTTCTTTTGTGTTTCTTCCATTTCGAATAAATCGCACCAACTGTTATCACCTTCTCACCAGCTGCTTGGCGAGTGCTTTGTTAGCCCATTCCAGCCTTGTGTAGGTCTACAATCTGTGTCGCCTGACATCCGTGGAGAGCTCTTTGGTCTTGGCCATGATGGAGAGTTTGGAATCTGATTGATGATTGCTTCTGTGGACAGGTGTCTTTTATACAGGTAACAAACTGAGATTAGGAGCACTCCCTTTAAGAGTGTGCTCCTAATCTCAGCTCATTACCTGTATAAAAGACACCTGGGAGCCAGGAATCTTTCTGATTGAGAGGGGTCAACATATTTATTTACCCTCATTAAAATGCAAAATCACTTTAAACATTTCTTGACCATGCGTTTTTCTGGATTTTTGTTTTCTGACCTTTATTCCCTTGCTTTTGTCTTTATTAGTATGTCAGGGTCGATGAGTTGGGTGGGCAGTCCATGTTTAATTTTTGTTTCTATGTTTACTAAGTTTGTTCGTTCTGGCCTAATATGGTTCTCAATCAGGCAGGTGCTTTGTCATTGTCTCTTGATTGGGACCATATTTAGAGGCAGGCGTTGTTTCACTGCTTTTTGTGCGGGTATTGTTGCACCGTGTCCGTGTGTTTTCGTTCGCCACACGGTACTTGTTTTCGTCGTTTGGTTCACCGTCGTTTATTGGTTTTGTATTTTGTCAAGTGTTTTTCGGCTTCGTTTAAATAAATTAAAGTATGTATTCTAAACCACTTGCGGCTTTGCTCCGATCCTTGCTCCTCCTCAACGAGGAGGAAGCCGAGCGTTACAATATCAGCTTTACAGCTTTTACTGTCAATAATCTGAAACTCTGGTCAAGAATAAAGCGGCGAGTACATTTTCTCGAGCGTTCCCATCTCTCTCGGGGGG
>NW_019949198.1:0-11587 GCF_002910315.2 Salvelinus sp. IW2-2015 | reverse complement strand
TGGGGATTAGTCTTCCTTCCCATTGGTCACAGCTCCCTGACAAATTACAAGGCCTAATTGAGAAGGTAAACAGGCCCATCCTCAGCCAGAGACAGAGAGATGGAGAGAGAGAGAGATTTGGATAGAGGTACTGTAAAAAAACTTTTTTGCATAAAGAGCTCCGTTGGGCTCATTACTTTCATGGTTATGTCTGCTAACCAACGAGTCCCCTGGCGCTCTCAAGCAGCGGTATCCGCAACACTACGGAGGCTACTAGCTAAATCCATCTAAATTAATACTGATTGGGAATTGGTAAGTAACATTTGAAGGAAGAGACCATCTGGCGCAGAAACAGTGTGGATTTGGTTTAGTTCTATGGAGTTTTTATTAGTTGTTTTTTTTACAGTAGGCTGCCTAAACAGTTGAGTGGATTGTGCCTGAGTCTGTTCAATACTGATGTCATAAATACATATGCCACTAATGATCGCTCAATCGAAAAAGCAATGCATTGTATTTACATGGAGCTGGCTTCGATAGTTGAGCTGATGATGTGAGGCTCTGGTCTGCTCAGTCGATYTCGCCCTCGTCCTTTGTAGAATCTTCCGGGTCGTCGTGTGAGAGGTTCACGTGGTCTGAGAGATTCGGAGATTCGTCCGCGTCGGTCAGTGTTCTCGTACTTGATTTGAGCATATTTTCAGCTGCAGTCTGATATATGCTAGTTTAGTATGCACTTTTTTAGGGGATCAATAGTTCAGAGTTCATACCATTTCACGTGTGGAGCAAGCTCTCACGTTTCCTGGTCTGTAGAGTTGAAATTAGAATTAGCCCTTTTCAACGTMGCGGACAAGTCCTCCCYTTATTTGGAACRAAGGTGACTTTTCATCACGGGGGCTTTTATAGAAATGTAGAAAAAGGGTTGGTTCATCATTTCCAACCAATGTCTATTCACTTGGCCGTGGCCGCTGAGTGAGCATCAGTTTACTTATGAAAACAATTCTCTCATTTAGAAGATTAAATATCACATTACATCATTTACATCAAATAGTTTAATCTTCACTCATTCATTTGATACAAGAATTAGATGCAAGCCTCATAACTGAGGAACCTGTATAAACAGAGTTATGGTAATGTGGCTGTATTGTCTTTCATGAGGTCACAAACATGAAACAAAACAGAACGGGTCGTAGCTGGCTTCTCCACCGACCGTTTCCACATTCTCCAGAATAAGAATATTGTTCAATTCTCAAATTCTGGGATGTAGTAGAATTTGGCGGGAGAGTTCCTTTGTTCTACTGTGACCCACTCTCCTATATTGCATGGTCAGGCAGACAAGAGTCTCTGCAAGGAATTTACGACGTGGTTGCAAAGTCGTAAAACTGCCCCACCCCTCCCTTCCTAACAGGAGAGGGGGGGGGGTTGTTCACATCTCTGCTAGCCAGTTCACTGAAAGGGCTAGCATCATGACACTGCCTTACAAAGGGCTCATGACCATGCCAATGGCCTCATAAAGAAGAGTCCTATTGAGATGGCACAGTAGCACCGCCAGTCAATGGCCTCATCCTGCTGTTTCACCAGTATTGAGACGTCTTGCACCGCCAGTCAAGACTCATCCTCCTGTTTCACCAGTATTGAGACGTCTTGCACCGCCAGTCAAGACTCACCCTCCTGTTTCACCAGTGTTGAGACGTCTTGCAACGCCAGTCAAGACTCATCCTCCTGTTTCATCAGTATTGAGACGTCTTGCACCGCCAGTCAAGACTCACTTGCAACCGCTGAGTCAAACCTCGTCTTCCTGTTTAAACAGTATCGAGACGGCTTGCACCGCCAGTCAAGACATGTCCTCCTGTTTCCATCAGTATTGAGACGTTTGCACCGCCAGTCAAGACTCATCCCTCTGTTTCACCAGTATTGAGACGTCTTGCACCGCCAGTCAGACTCGTCCTCCTGTTTCACACAGTATTGAGACCGTCTTGCACCGCCAGTCAAGACTCGTCCTCCTGTTTCACCAGTATTGAGACGTCTTGCACCGCCAGTCAAGACTCGTCCTCCTGTTTCATCAGTATTGAGACGTCTTGCACCGCAGTCAAGACTCATCCTCCTGTTCACCAGTATTGAGGCGTCTTGCCACCGCCAGTCAAGACGTCTTGCACCGCCAGTCAAGACTCACCCTCCTGTTTCACCAGTATTGAGGCGTCTTGCACCGCCAGTCAAGACGTCTTGCAACCACCAGTCAAGACTCTTCCTCCTGTTTCACCGTATTGAGACGTCTTGCACCGCCAGTCAAGACTCACCTCCTGTTTCACCCAGTATGAAGGCGTCTTGCACCGCCAGTCAAGAAAACGTCTTGCAACGCCAATCAAGACTCATCCTCCGTGTTTCATCAGTATTGAGACGTCTTGCACCGCCAGTCCAAGACTCATCTCCTGTGTTCACCAGTATTGAGACGTCTTGCAACGCCAGTCAAGACTCGTCCTCCTGTTTCACCAGTGTTGAGACGTCTTGCACCTCCACCCTTTAGACCTTTGTTAGCAGCTAGCTGTGGTTAATGCTCTGAGGTGGCAGCAAAACTTGCGTCAAAGGAGGAGGCCGTCGAAACAAAGCCTCTATTCACTGTCAAGGTGATTCACATGAAAGAGAAAGGTCTTGAGTCAATCCTTGAGCCACAGTGAAGGAGAATCATTCCAAGCCTTTGTTGCCTTCTCTGAAGAGAATATTGGATTCTGACAAGGTCATGTTATGTACAGGCCTTCAGCATTTGTTATGGAAAATGCGATGGAAAATGTGTACAAATTTGGTTCTGATGCTGTTACAATCTGAAATTCCACCTTCATGAACAGATGCCTAAGCAAGTGATGCATTTCCCCCTAAACAGTGTTTGCCAGTCTGCAGTAGACATCATAACTAGTCAAACTGTGGTTTTTCTACATCCACTCTCATGATCTGGCATTATGAAACAATTGTGACTTCTGCTCTGGCTAAAAGCCCATCTAAAAATAGCCCAACTCATACATCATAAATGAGTGTGTGCTCATTGCTCTACTGTCAGGCGAGGCCGTCGAGGCACAAGCGGGTGTGTTTTGACACGACAGCCTCCTGATTCTCAGCACAGGCATGAATAAGTAAAGGGCTCTGCTTTTAGCGTCTCTGTGTCTCTAAGTCTATCCCTCTGCTGCCTACATGGAGCCAGCTAGGAGAAGGCCGGACTGGTGATGGCAGCTGGCTCTGCACTTTTCTGTTTGAAAAGGAAGCTTTGGGGGATTTGTGTGTGTGGTGTGTGTGTGTGTTGTGTGTGTGTGTGTGTGTGTGTGTGTGTGTGTGTTGTGTGTGTGTGTGTGTGTGTGTGTGTTGTTAAAAAGCAGACACACACTGATCCAGACAGAGGGGAGCGGTTGTGGTATCACTTCATGACTCTGCAGTGCTGAAAGTAAGCAGTACAGGGGATGGTTTTTTGCAGAGTCATTGACAAAGCCAGTTATTATATAAGGGTTGTGCTTCTGGTACGTTCATGTGCACTAAAGCAACCACTAAGGGGACCACTTGAAAGGAAAGTGTCCTTGCTCACAACCTGAAGTTGTTATTTGTAGGTCTTTCTGTTTTTGCAGTCAGTTTCTAAAATACTTTACTGCAATGTCCAAAACAGTACCTGCTTGTCAAAAATGTGCTTTCAAGTAATTTTGGAAGAAGGTTCATTGTAGATATAGGTGTCCTGCTGTGTGTGTGTGCCGTCTCTTAGAAATGGAAAAGCACGGTTTCCTCATTGCATACACTAATTATCTATTTGTTTACCATGGCTCAGAGTGAAACAATGTTTACTTGAATCTCAGTTTTTTCTGGCATTTCTAATGCACTGGCATTGGTCCAAGTTTCTCTGGCATTCCCCATTCAGCAAACTGTATTCATCATTATCCAGAAGTAATATTGTCCTGGGGAGGAAGGCCTGTCATGAACCCATTCACCGTACTAATTAAAGTCTAAATAATTTAGTAGAGTCAATGGTGTAAGGAATGGGCAAGATTGTCACAGATATGTATTATGGTCCTACTGTAGGAGGGGGGGGGGGGGGGTATCATCTCTCATCAGGATGGGGTATCATCTCCCATCAGGATGGGGCATCATCTTTCATCAGGATGGGGTATCATCTCATCAGGATGGGGTATCATCTCTCATCAGGATGGGGTATCATCTCATCAGGATGGGGTATCATCTCTCATCAGGTATGGGGTATCATATCCCATCAGGATGGGGTATCATCTCTCATCAGGATGGGGTATCATCTCTCATCAGGATGGGGTATCATCTCTCATCAGGATGGGGTATCATCTCTCATCAGGATGGGGTATCATCTTCATCAGGATGGGGTATCATCCTCATCAGGATGGGGTATCATCTCTCCGGATGGGGTATCATCTCTCATCAGGATGGGGTATCATCTCTCATCAGGATGGGGTATCATCTCTCATCAGGATGGGGTATCATCTCCATCAGGATGGGGTATCATCTCCTCATCAGGATGGGGTATCATCTCTCATCAGGATGGGGTATCATCTCTCATCAGGATGGGTATCATCTCTCATCAGGATGGGGTATCATCTCCATCAGGATGGGTATCATCTCCCATCAGGATGGGGTATAATCTCTCATCAGGATGGGGTATCATCTCTCATCAGGATGGGGTATCATATGACCCACCAAGGTGATTGGACTTTATGGTAGACGCTAAGTTATTTTGTGTTTATGCACAATATCCTTTGTGGTTATGCCCACTATCTTTCCCCTCACGTAGGCCGACGGTGTTTCTGCGATTCATCCACTAGGCAAAACCCTGACAGGTAGCCCCTCTGTGGCCATATGTCCTCTCCTCTCTCCCAGTAGACACATCAGAGGATCAGTGGTGCGGTCAACCCTGTCTGGCAGCAGGGGGGGGGGGGGGCAGGTAGTGTTCCCCCCAGAGGGCTTCGTATCCTGGGGATCATCCATCACCTGCCCCTGTGTCTGGCTGGGCCCTGTACCCCTCGGATCAGAGCCTGAGGGTGAAGGAGGTTGTTGGGTAAAGACACATGCTGGGAGGGGCAAGACACGGTTGTCTGCTTCCCTGATGGCTGACCGCAAATGATTGCACTGCTGTGCGTGTGTGTGTGTGTGTGTGTGTGTGTGTGTGTGTGTGTGTGTGTGTGTGTGTGTGTGTGTGTGTGGGTGGTGTGTGTGTGTGTGTGTGTGTGTGTGTGTGTTGTGTGTGGTGTGTGTGTGTGTGTGTGTGTTGTGTCCTGTTTCCTGGGGGTGTCGGAGTTATGGGAAGAGGAACATGTGATAGGAGGATTCATAGTAGGGTGGAATAAGGTTGAGATAAGAGCATCTTAATGTAAATATTTATACATATCATAATGTATATCAGGTCATATGTGAAGACATTTTTGGCAGATGTATCAACAGGTAGCATCAACAGGTAGCATCAACAGGTAGCATCAACAGGTAGCATCAACAGGTAGCATCAACAGAGTGCACCAACAGAGAGCACCAACAGAGAGCACCAACAGAGAGCACCAACAGAGAGACCAACAGAGAGCACCAACAGAGAGCACCAACAGCGAACATCAACAGAGAGCATAAGCTTTATGACATGGTACCATGACAGCATCTAGTTATCAGATTCATCCAAACACTACATCGAAGTAGATTATCTTCCCATTCCTGCTTCTGCCCACATGGCAGTGGATTCACACACACACACACGCACAAACACACACACACAAAACGAGGGGGGGACGGGGCGACCCCTTGTTTATTTTGGATGACAGATCTAGTAATATCCAATCTACGTCTGAGGAAAGGTGCTCAAAGTAGACAGTCAACAAGGAAACAGAAAATAGCAATGCATGTGAATTGTGTTCAGTACAGTGAGATAACGTAGCGTAGCATTTTCCCCATTACGAGAAGCAGCTGCTCTTTCTCGGTTTTCTAATGTTATGGAGACTGGAAAGTTGTAATTAACTGGTTTGTTGTTTTGTTTGTTTTGTTGTTGCTCGATGCAGAGCCTAAAATCTGAAAGGGAGAAGGAGAGAGTCGCCGCTTGCAGAGTTATAATGATTGCAGTGCAGGTGCCTGGGAGATGCCCTTGCCAGAGTTTATAATGATTGCAGTGCAGGTGCCTGGGAGATGCCCTTGCCAGAGTTATAATGATTGCAGTGCAGGTGCCTGGGAGATGCCCTTGCCAGAGTTATAATGATTGCAGTGCAGGTGCCTGGGAGATGCCCTTGCCAGAGTTATAATGATTGCAGTGCAGGTGCCTGGGAGATGCCCTTGCCAGAGTTATAATGATTGCAGTGCAGGTGCCTGGGAGATGCCCTTTAGAATGCGGTGCAAGCGAGAACTTGGAAAAAAGTTTACATCCTGGAAGTTACAGCTGAGAGACACTGCATACAAAGGCATTGGTTATTTCCAAATGGATAAATGCTGGAGCCAAAGCTCCGGGGTGACTAGGATCAGATACCCCTCTCCAATCTTAATCTTATTCAAAAGTAGGGGAAATGCCAAACTAACCCAAGATCAACTTCACCCTACACCGAGCCAAATACTTGTCAAGGCTGACACAACACCTCAAGAGACGGTCGAAGTTTGAGGACAAACGAGCACACAGACTAGTGCTGTCACGCCTCATTATTTAGAAAGGCAAGGTATTGACAGGAAGGCAGCTACTCTGTGACTAAATGCCTCAGCTCAGATCGATGCCGAGTCATGAATGATGGCTAATATGGCCGCCGCCAAACACAGGGCGGTGACAAAGAARCGTCCCAGTGAGTTTGTCTGGCAACGAGGATTGATTTTCTTGCAGGGTWAAGGTGTCCATATTAGGAAAGAGTCACACATCCATGGAAGTGACTCAGACACAACCTCCATGGATGTGGGACTGTCCTAATATGGATACCATACAGGGCTGTGTTTCTCCACCACAGGGATAAACAAACAGAATGATCATTAGCCCAACGACAGTAAGACACTATTATAATCAGCTGATGGTGTGTTTTGTGTGTTAAGCAGTGYAGGGCGGRCRGAGTTTCTGAAGCTAGAGATTCCTTTTTGTTGATACTATATTGCCGMGTGATTCAGAGAAGTAGGCCAGAGGCAACCACAGAGGGCTGTGGTGGTTGAATGGTAATAGAGGCTTGTTGTTGCCAGCCTTTTTCTGGGAAGTTCTGTGTGATGTGAAATCATGGGTCTAAAAGGAATATTACCTGGGATGATTGAATTTAGTATTTTTTTAAGAATGAATGAAAGTCACATTATTAATAATTCAATTGACTGCCGCGCTGCCTGGCTCTGTTGTGGATTATACAAATGTAATCATATTAAATGATGCATGTTATTGCATAATTACAGCAATAAAAGTTTTATGAGTCTACATGGGCCTCGGTTGTTTCGATCAAAGACGCCAATCATGAATTCCGTAAACAAGATCCAGAATTTGCAGAAGACTAGAGATGAAGTTTGAGGATGATCATGGATAGATTGTGTGCTGTCATATTGTAATGCTTAACCTCTAGCTCATTCACCATGAATACTGCTGTAGCGCAGTTGAAGAAAATGCATACATGGTAGACTAGTCCACTAGTCCATGTAGACTAGTCCATATAGAAATATTGATCTCTACTTTACACCTAATTATGACTGATCCAATCATCACACATATATCCTGGGTGGCCACAGTAATTATGGTTTTTGAATGAATGAATGAATGAATGAATGGAGAATTGGATTTGTCACAAGCGTAAAACACCTAGGGACAATAGAGACACACCTCTTTAATCTGGTGCCCCAGGAATACCATTATCCTAGAGAGGAGAGGATCCAGGTAGTGCTGTGCCAGTACAGGGGATCAGACCCAGCGTGGGGAGCTGGGGCCTGGGAGCTGGGAGCTGAGGGCTGGGGCCTGGGAGCTGGGCACTCCAGGAATCAATCAGTGAAACTCCATTCCGCTTAATACATGTAGATACACTCAGGATCAATCAGTGACACCATTCGCTATATACATGTAAGTACACTCAGGCTCAATCAGTGACACCCATCGCTTAATACCATGAAATACACTCAGGATCAATCAGTGACACCCATTCGCTTAATACCATGAATACACTCAGGATCAATCAGTGACACCCATTCGCGTAATAAACACTCAGGATCAATCAGTGACACCCATTCGCAGTAATACACTCAGGATCAAATCAGTGACACCCATCTCTCGTAATACACTCAGGATCAATCAGTGAACCCATTCGCGTAATACACTCAGGATAATCAGTGAACACCATTCGCCGTAATACACTCAGATCAATCAGTGACACCCATAATACGCAGTAATACACTCAGGATCAATCAGTGACACCCATTCGCGTAATACACTCAGGATCAATCAGTGACACCCATTCGCGTAATACACGTCAGTCATCATGAACCCATTTGCGTAATACACTCAGGATCAATCAGTGACACCCATTCCACCCAAAACAAAGAAGAATAAAACGCTGGAACACGGTTTAGAGCAGTGTAGGGTGAAGTGAATTGTGACACACAACGTCGATCGCCATAATGGGGACGCTTTCAAAGAAACTGCTTTCAAAGTGCTAGCCGTGTTAGTCCGTCCTATAATCCTAGCCTAATGCTATTGAGCCCCGAGGCTCTCGCAATTACAGCGTCAGAAAAACATGCCGTGCTAAATGACCTTAATCAATGTTTTCCCTCTCTCTTCATAACGCAGGCTCATCCAGCTTAGCCAAAGCCAAATGTTAAGCCAAAACTGTAAACTGTCCCATCAGTATAAGTCATTCCCTACTGATCTGAGAGAGCACACCAAACGAACAGCAATCAATAGCGTGTGTGTGTGTGTGGTGTGTGTGTGTGTTGTGTGTGTGTGTGTGTGTGTGTGTGTGTGTGTGTGTGTGTGTGCTGTGTGTGTGTGTGGGTGTGTGGTGTGGTGTGTGTGTGTGGTGCTGTGTGGATGTGGTGTGTGAAAGGGGGGGTAAAGTGTGAAGGGGGGGTAAAGCGTTGGAGCCAGCTGACTCCCACTCACCTCTCTGGAAGGAGTGATGGATTATGGCTGTCTGTGTTACAGGGGACCGGCTCTGGCTGGCTGGCTGGCTGAGGCTCTCCTTCCCTGCCTGGCTCCTTCCCTGGTTGGCTGACTGACTATTAGCGCCCTAACTAGAGTCAGGAGCCCAGCCCACCTGCCCTGGCTGGCTGTACAGCTAGCTGTGACAAGACTGCACTCGATAGTGACAGAGAGTGGAGGGACACTTACCCCATCGCTCCGCACAACCCCTCCTCCCCCCTATCCCCTCCCTCCCGTCAGGATCCACCCGCCACCCACTTAAATCGCCGAGAGACGCCCCGAAGACCAATAAGAGCCAGCGCTGGACCCGAGGGGTTAATTGCAGCAGGATGGAAAGAAAGGGGGATGAATCTAGTAGCCTCAGGATCGAGAAGACAACAACAGAAGCCCTTCCTGGAAGAAGAGTGAGCAAACGGTGTGCTGTTGGTCTGAAAAGCCTTGACTGGAAATGAGCTCATATATAATAGGTGAGGCAGGCAGGCAGGCTGTCGTTATAGATTCATCTCTAGAAATTATTCACAAGGCTTGTTCTAACCACAGAATGATGGCTGATGGGGATTCAGACTAAATGGAAGTCATTATGAGCATGGCTTTAGAGGGCAATGTGATGGACATTGTTCAATACGTCATTTTTAGATTTGGCTTGAAAACCAAGTATTTTGATAAACATAATGGCTGTCACAGCCAGTAGAATCCAATTGAACAGTGTTCAACTCAATTAAATGGTTATTTTTGCAGATGCTGGGGATGAGACATGCTTGAGGAAATAGACAGCGGCCACGTCACTGCTCCCTGCCTGGCTTGGTTTGCACAAGACAGGGCTTGGTCGCTGTGCAGTGCAGATGGCTTTACCAGCCAGCAGTGCCAGTCAGGGGCCAACCAAAACAACACCACATGAGCTCAGTCCAACAACACAAAGCTGCAGACTACAGTACAACACAGCCAGTTCCAGATGACAACAGCATGCCGTGCACCCTTTCTCTGGCGTGGATTAGACAGACGGACTATTCTGTGTTCTGCTGCCTCAAGGCTGAAGATTACAACATGGCGGATTCACAGTATGAATAAAATGGCTCTGCATCTCCAGAGAAACCAGACACCAGCTACTATATCACTTTGTCTCACTGTCCCAAGAGCCAGAGAAACAAGAACCCAGCTAACTATAACTTTGTCCCACTTCCAAGAGCCAGAGAAACAGACACCAGCTACTATATCACTTTGTCTCACTTCCCAAGAGCCAGAGAAAACAAGACACCAGCTACTATATCACTTTGTCTCACTTCCCAAGAGCCAGAGAAACCAGACACCAGCCTACTATATCACTTTGTCTCACTTCCCAGAGCCAGAGAAACAAGACACCAGCTACTATATCCTTTGTCTCACTTCCAAGAGCCAGAGAAACAACACAACCCAGCTACTATATCACTTTGTCTCACTTCCCAAGAGCCAGAGAAACAGACACCAGCTACTATATCACTTTGTCTCACTTCCCAAGAGCCAGAGAAACAGACACCAGCTACTATAATCACTTTGTCTCACTTCCAAGAGCCAGAGAGACACTACTTTATGTTTCCCACAATGCTTGGCAGCCAGCCTGGCTCAAATGGGGTGCTGGCACCATCTGGCATCCTCGGGGTCATCCAGCTGTCTGCCCCTGCCTTCTGTGGCACGCTTGCTGGCGACACCACGCCCGCCCCCCCCCCCAGGAGAAATCCAGATGCAGCCCTCAGGCTCCTGCCACTAAGCTCCAGGCCCCAGCCCTCAGCTCCCAGCTCCCAGGCCCCAGCCTCAGCTCACCACTCCCGGCCCCCAGCCCTCAGCTCCAGGCCCAGCCCTCAGTCCCAGCTCCCAGCCCTCAGCTCCCAGGCCCCAGCCCCAGCTCCCAGCTCCCGCCCAGGCCCCCAGCCTCTCCCAGCTCCCAGGCCCCAGCCCTCAGCTGTCCCAGGCCCCAGCCCTCAGCTCCCAGCTCCCAGCGCCCCAGCCTCAGCTCCCAGCTCCAGCCCTCAGCTCCAGTGCTCCAGGCCCCAGCCCTCAGCCCAGCTCCCAGGCCCCCAGCCCCTCCGCCTCCCAGCTCCCAGGCCCCAGCCCTCAGCTCCCAGCTCCCGCCCAGCGCTCAGCCTCCCGAGCCTCCTCTCCAGCTCCCAGCTCCCAGCCCCCTCAGCTCCCAGCCCAGCCCTCAGCTCCCAGCCCCAGCCCAGCTCCAGGCCCCAGCCTCAGCTCCCAGCTCCCAGGCCCCAGCCTCAGCTCCCAGCTCCCAGGCCCCAGGCCCTCAGCTCCCAGGCCCAGCCTCAGCTCCCAGTCCCAGCCCAGCCCCGCTCCCAAGCCTCCCAGCCTCACCCAGCTCCCAGGTCCCAGCCCTCAGCTCCAGCTCCCAGGCCCAGCCCTCAGCTCCCAGCTCCAGCCCCAGCCCCATCAAGCTCCAGCTCCCAGCCCCAGCCCTCAGCTCCACAGCCTCCCAGCGCCCAGCTGCCCAGCTCCCAGGCCCCAGCTCCCAGGCCCACTCCCAGG
>NW_019949197.1:8629-11947 GCF_002910315.2 Salvelinus sp. IW2-2015 | reverse complement strand
TAGCTATGGGGGAGCTAACGCAAGTCTTCAGGTCTCAGGCAAGATTACTTATCTAATAAGCATTGTTCACCAACCACCTCCGTTACACTAATGCCTTTATGAAACCTTTATCAGGGCTATATAAATAGAAGCTACAGGTTGTCAACTCCCTCTCTCTTGTTCTCTGAAGCACACTTGAGTTCATTCATCTCCATTTTCCTTTACAGCAGCATTCTATCCTGTTGCTCCTCTTTGAACTCAAGCTTCCTCGTTCATTAATGAAAGACAAGCATCAAGCAATGTGGGGCATGAATTTAAACACCTCCACAAGTCAATATTTTATCCATACTGTTCTGATGCCCCCCCCTTGCATTTCAAAGCAGTGGATTGGTGGCGTAGACATTTAAAAGCAGTCGATTGGTGGCGTAGACATTTAAAAGCAGTGGATTGGTGGCGTAGACATGGGGTAGAGGGAAGTTTCACCATTTCCTACACCAGTCCATTATTGTTAAATCCCGGAGGGGGTGTGAACAGAGATTTCAACGAGCTGTGTACATGACTGAGCATCTACAGACACCAGATTCCCACTATATGAGTACAGCATGGGGGTTGGACTCGGTACAGGCATGGATCAAATGATATTATTATTGCAGTTACAAACGGTMCAGTCTCTTTCTCTCTCTGTGTGTTTGTGAAGGTAGCCATCCATCAGAGGGTATTGTCTGTCTGCCAGGGTCTAATCRAGTTGCTCTGCAGTAGCAGCAGAGTAATGGTTGCTGTGTTAAGATTGGCTGTCCCTACTCCCTGCAGCACATATGGGTGAGTGTCAGGTCCCATGAGAGATAACGCACACACACACACACACACACGTTGGCACAAGCACACACACACACACACACAGTTCAGTTTGATCCCTCCAGAAGGACATCTATAAAAACAGACAGGGACAAAAATATAAAAACACTCAAATGTCTGGATAAAGACAGAATCCACTTTTCCTTGTTTATTTTCACTTTTGTTTATTATCCTTTCACTTGCTTTGGCAATGTTAACATGTGTTTCCCTGCCAATAAAGCCCTTGAATTGAATTGAAATAGAAATAGAGGGAGGCTGACTGGGTGGGTTGAAATCACCTTGCGCAGAGAGCAGTGGTATTTTGCATGGTGCATAATCTCCAAGGCTTGCCATGCATGAATGGCTGGAAGGCAGAGATGAGAGAGATGGCAGGAGGGAAGAGATAGAGAGATGGAGAGAGGAAGCAGAGAAGAGAGGGAGAGGGGAGAAAGGGCGACATAGACAGAGAGAAAAGGGGGTAGAGAGAGAAGTGGAGGACATCGGAATGGATGGCGTCAGAGGAGAATTTATTCGTGAGAGCCAGGTGGCACAGATCAGTAAATCACTTAACCACAGACACTCCAATCCAGTTACAGAGCCAGACAGAGGCTCTACCAGTCTACCAATCAAGACCTCAGAGTTACAGAGCCCAGCAGAGAGCTCTACCAGTCTACCATCAAGACCCTCAGAGTTACAGAGCCCAGACAGAGAGCTCTACCAGTCCTACCCATCAAGACCGCTCAGAGTTACAGAGCCCCCAGGACAGAGAGCTCTACCAGTCTACCAATCCAATGACCCTCAGAGTTCAGAGCCCCGACAGAAGCTCTACCAGTCTACCAATCAAGACCCTCAGAGTTCACGAGAGCCCAGACAGAGGCTCTACCAGTCTACCAATCAAGACCCTCAGAGTTACAGCTGCCCCGACATGAGAGCTCTACCAGTCTACCAATCAATGACCTCAGAGTTACATGAGCCCCGACTAGAAGAGCTCCTACCAGTCCTACCAATCAAGACCCTCAGAGTTACAGAGCCCCGGACTGAGAGCTCTACCAGTCTACCAATCAAGACCCTCAGAGTTACAGAGCCCCGACAGAGAGCTCTACCATCCGTCTACCAATCAAGACCCTCAGAGTTACAGAGCCCAGGACAGAGAGCTCTACCAGTCTACCAATCAAGACCCTCAGAGTTACAGAGCCAGACAGACGCTCTACCATCTATCTCAATCAATGACCCTCAGAGTTACAGTAGCCCAGACAGAGCTCTACTCTAGTCTACCAATCAAGACCCTCAGGAGTTACAGAGCCCGATCAGAGCTCTACATGTCTACCAATCAAGACCCTCAGAGTTACAGAGCCCAGACAGAGAGCTCTACCAGTCTACCAATCCAAGACCCTCAGTAGTTCAGTTTAGCCAGAATGAGAGCTCTACCAGTCTACCAATCAAGACCCTTCAGAGTTACAGAGCAGACAGAGCTCTACCAGTCTATCCAATCAAGACCCTCAGAGTTACAGAGCCAGACAGAGAGCTCTACCAGTCTACCACAATTCCAAGCACCCTCATACAAAAATAGAGTTACAGAGCCCAGACTGAGATCCTCTACCAGTCTACTCAATCAAGACCCTCAGAGTTACAGAGCCCCGACAGTAGCTCTTACCAGTCGTCCATACTCAAGGACCCTCAGAGTTACAGAGCCCTGACTGGAGGCTCTCTCCAGTCTACCAATCAAGACCCTCAGAGTTTCAGAGCCCCGACAGAGGCGCTCTACAGTCTACCTAAGTCAAGGACCCTTAGAGTTACAGAGCCCCGACACAGACGCTCTACCGTCTACAAATCAAGACCCTCAGTAGTTACACGAGCCCTCGACAGAGCTCTATCAGTCTACAAATCAAGACCCTCAGAGTTACAGAGCCCAGACAGAGAGCTCTACCAGTCTACCAATCAAGACCCTCAGAGTTACAGAGCCCCGACAGAGCTCTACCAGTCTACAATCAAACCCTCAGAGTTACAGACACACACACCAGAGAGCTCAGCTTGTCTGATGGGAGTTGGAATACACTGTTTCAGGACACATAAGTCTGTGTTTCACAGGCAACTTTTTTTAACGAAATCTGATCTTTTGACAAATCAGATCAGCTTTTTTGTTTTGACAATTGGCAAAAATCAGAATTGTGCTGCCCGTGTAAAGTAGAGTATATGGCCTGATATCATCCTTTACCCTCCTTTCTTGCATTGCTTCAACCTTCCACCCACACACTGTGGAAATACCTCTTTCTGATCTGAGAGAATGAGGGTTTTCACGTGCCACGCACACATGCCCACACAGATCAGGCGTTCACAAAAGCTCTAGAGAGCCTCTCTATTTGTTGAATTGAGAACATTAACAGGTGAAATTCAATACATGCTTCATAGCTTTCTAGGATCAGGAACATATTGCTCCTGAAGTAATATTCAATATATATCATATATGTTGTGGTGCTCGCTTAGTATATTCAAGGAGAGCTGCGT
>NW_019949197.1:0-1735 GCF_002910315.2 Salvelinus sp. IW2-2015 | reverse complement strand
ATCACTAACACCACCGACACTTCCCAATCCAATTACGAGCCCAAACAGAGAGAGCTCTACCAGTCTACCAATCAAGACCCTCAGAGTTACAGAGCCCCGACAGAGCTCTACCAGTCTACCAATCAAGACCCTCAGAGTTACAGACACACACACACAGAGAGCTCAGCTTGTCTGATGGGGAGTTGGAATACAAACTGTTTCAGGGACACATAAGTCTGTGTTTCACAGGCAACCCAAGTCTGATCTTTTTTTAACGAAATCTGATCTTTTGACAAATCAGATCAGCTTTTTTTGTTTTGACAATTGGTCAAAAGATCAGAATTGTGCTGCCCGTGTAAAGTAGAGTATATGGCCCTGATATCATCCTTTACCCTCCTTTCTTGGATTGCTTCAACCTTCCACCCACACACTGTGGAAATACCTCTTTCTGATCTGAGAGAATGAGGGTTTTCCACGTGCACGCACACACATGCCCACACAGATCAGGCGTTCACCAAAAGCTCTAGAGAGCCTCTCTATTGTTGAGATTGAGAACATTAACAAGTGAAATTCAATACAGCTTCATAGCTTTCTAGGAATCAGGAAACATATTGCTCCTGAGAAATATTCAATATATATCATATATGTTGTGGTGCTCCTTATATATCAGGAGACTAGTGGGTTAATAATATACACTAAGTATACCAAACATTTACAACACCTTCTCTTTCCATGACATAGACTGAACAGGTGAAAGCTCTGATCCCTTATTGATGTCAATTGTTAAATCCACTTCAATCAGTGTAGATGAAGTTCCCACCTGGACYAAAGGAACACCTATGTGAGAATGCTGTTCATTGGCTACAGCTCAGCGTTCAACACCATAGTGCCCACAAAGCTCATCACTAAACTAAGGACCCTAGGACTAAACACCCCCCTCTGCAACTGGATCCTGGACTTCCTGACGGGCCGCCCCCAGGTGGTAAGGGTAGGCAACAACACGTCTGCCACGCTGATCCTCAGGGGTGCGTGTTTAGTCCCCTCCTGTACTCCTTGTTCACCCACGACTGCATGGCAAAACATGACTCCAACGCCATCATTAAGTTTGCTGTCGACACAGCGCCTGATTACCAACAACAATGAGACGGCCTACAGGGAGGAGGTCAGAGAACTGGCAGTGTGGTGCCAGGACAACAACCTCACCCTCAATGTGAGAAAGACAAAGGAGCTGATRGTGGACTACAGGAAAAGYCGGGCCGAACASGCCCCCATTAACATCGATGGGGCTGTAGTGGAGCGGGTCCAGAGTTTCAAGTTCCTTGGTGTCCACATCACCAATGAACTATCATGGTCCAAACACACCAAGACAGTCGTGAAGAGGGCACAACAACACCTTTTCCCCCTCAGGAGACTGAAAAGGTTTGGCATGGGTCCCCAGATCCTCAAAAAGTTCTACAGCTGCACCACCCTGACCGGTTGAYTCACCACCTGGTATGGCAACTGCTCAGCATCTGACTGTAAGGCGCTACAAAGGGTAGTGCGTACGGCCCAGTACATCACTGGYGCCAAACTTCCTGCCATCCAGGACCTATATACTAGGCGGTGTCAGAGGAAGGCCCCAAAAATGGTCAAAGAGTCCAGTCACCCAAGTCATAGACTGTTCTCTCTGCTACTGCACGTTACCGGAGTGCCAAGTGTAGAACCAAAAGGTTCCTTAACAGCTTATACCCCCAAGCCATAAGAATGCTAAACAATT
>NW_019949196.1:11076-11950 GCF_002910315.2 Salvelinus sp. IW2-2015 | reverse complement strand
ACACTACTACACTACTATACTACTACACTACTACACTATTACACTACCACACTACCACCCTACTACACTACTACACTACTACACTACTACAGGACAACCCTACTACACTACTACACTACTACACTACTATACTACTACACTACTACACTACTACACTACCACCCTACTACACTACTACACTACTACACTACTATACTACTACACTACTACACTACTACACTACTACACTACTACAGGACAACACTACTAGACTACTACAGGAGAACCCTGCTGAACACTCATAGGCTGCTCATTCAGGAGAGGAGACACAGCTGGGATCACTGCTGAACACTCATAGGCTGCTCATTCAGGAGCCACATCCAAACACAGAACTCACTGATCAGTCAATCTGCCTGAAGTCTGCCTGAAGTCTGTACAAGAGCCACACCAACTACAGCAAGCAAAGCCAAGCACACAGCTCTCTCATATAGGAACATAATAGAGCAGAGACTTTGTTGTCCATTGGTTAGAATAGAAATGTGTCTTCTGCCTTTTTCAACACCGCCAGCTATAAAACACACGTTGAGTGGCACAGTGCAGTGGGGCGTGTCTGAATGGAGAGGAATTGTGGGGGTTAAGTGCCTTGATCAAGGGCAGAACGGGAGGAGATTCCAATTCAGTTTCATTCACATTTTTGTGTCGCCGGGCCAAGGGCTMGAACCAGCAAGCTTCCAGCCAATCACACCACTACATGAGCCATATAGCCAATCACAGTACAACAGGATCCATACAGCCAATTTACACCACTACATGAGCCATATGGCCAATCACACCACTACATGAGCCATATAGCCAATCACAACACTACATGAGCCATATGGCCAATCACACCACT
>NW_019949196.1:6055-7796 GCF_002910315.2 Salvelinus sp. IW2-2015 | reverse complement strand
AGCCATATGGCCAATCACACCACTGCATGAGCCACATAGCCAATCACACCACTTCATGAGCCATATAGCCAATCACTACACTACATGAGCCATATGGCCAATCACACCACTTCATGAGCCATATAGCCAATCACACCACTGCATGAGCCACATAGCCAATCACACCACTACAGGAGACACACAGCCAATCACACCATTATCTCTTACAGGCTGACTACACCACTCGCGTCACGTGCGCGAGCGTTGCAAAATAAATTTAGAAATCTATATTATTCAATTATTGCACCCACACTGCTCGCGTGCGCCAACGAGCGTCTGCGTTGCCAAGCGCTAAAATAGAAGTCAGTTCTATTTTTGACCCAGAACGCGCAGCAAGTCCTACCCCTTCCATATCCTCATTGGTTTGTAGAAGCAGGTACCCACGTGCCATCTCCTCATTGGTTATACCCATGTGGGTGACGGAAAGACGAACGAGGTCGGTGGCGGTAATGCACCTCATTTATGAAAATTGCCAATCGCAAAGTCCAGAGAAGAAAAAGCCTGGAAGGAGGAGAGATGACTGGAAACGATTCGGTTCACCGTTTTATGTGTGGATTTATTGTCGGAGTAGAGGACCTTGTGCATTTCAGGTAAAATAACAACTCAATGTTTATATCCCAGAACAAATTAGCTAGCAAGTGCAAGCTAGCTAGRTAAATTGCCATAAATGTTTAATGCTTTTCGYCCTGTCCCCAAATAAATGTAATTGGTTCAGAGTTTGCTTTGATATTTTAACCTGCGTGTCGTGATCGCGTTTGGTGTGGGGGGACAAAGTAAATGTATGCACGATGGCGCATGATGGCCTGTTCCGTGTTAAACCGTAGGAGCCACAGCCAAGCACATGACCATGGAAGCCACAGCCAAGCACATGACCATGGAAGCCACAGCCAAGCACATGACCATGGAAGCCACAGCCAAGCACATGACCATGGAAGCCAGACCTTTAGCTGAAGTCAATCAGTGGATAAGTGGGCTTTCTTTACTTCTTAACACAATTATTCTACTTTAAACAATCATCGTGTTGATTATTCATGGCCTGACAGTCCATCGTTGTTCATATCAGTACAGAAAGCACAGTTACTTCTGGGAAATAATATTTACAGTCATTTAATTACACATTTTAGATGTTTCACTTGAAAATGTGTTTTAAATGTTCATATATGAACAGGTAAATACTGTAAACAGAACAGTATTCCCACGAGGAAAATTAACTTTTTATTTTTATTTTTTAACTTTCCTATTTACATTTTTCATGATTGTATGCTGAATAATGAAAATCAATTTGCAAATGTTGTAGATAGTGCCCCCACCCCCACTTGTACACGTCAGTTATACACGTCAGTTATACACGTCAGTTATACACATCAGTTATACACCGCCCGGCTTGCTGATCAATCCAGTTTCAGCTGTTCTGCCTGCGGTTATGGAACCCCTACCTGTCCCAGACTGCTGTTTCAACTCTTAATGATCGGTATGAAAAGCCAACTGATATTTATTCCTGATTATTTTTGACCTGCTTGTCACTTATGAATATTTGAAACATCTTGGCATATGTTCTGTTATAATTCACACCCGGCACAGCCAGAAGAGGATTGGCCACCCTCATAGCCTGGTTCCTCTCTAGGTTTCTTCCTAGGTTTTTGGCCTTTCTAGGGAGTTTTTTCCTAGCCACCGTGCTTCTACACCTGCATTGCTTGCTGTT
>NW_019949196.1:0-5296 GCF_002910315.2 Salvelinus sp. IW2-2015 | reverse complement strand
TGGGGTTTTAGGCTGGGTTTCTGTACAGCACTTCGAGATATTAGCTGATGTACGAAGGGCTATATAAAATAAACTTGATTTGATTTGATTTGTACGGGTGCTTAAAGAGACGGGGGTGGGAGGATGCAGAGATCAAATCAAATTGTATTGGTTATACACATATATTAAGCAGATGTTATTGCGGGTGTAGTGAAATGCTTGTGTTCCTAGCTCCAACAGTACAGTAATATCTAACAATACACACACATCTCCAAGTAAAAACCTGGAATGAAGCATATAGAAATACACTATCATGGACAGTATATGGACATAGTATGTAATATATCCCAGCTTTGAGGCACCTGTATTGACCTCGCCTTCTGGATGATTGCCGTGTGAACAGGACGTGGCTCGGGTGGCTGGGGTCCTTGATGATRTTCTAGATGGTAACGGGGTGAACAGGCCGTGGCTCGGGTGGCTGATGTCCTTGATGATCTTCTGGATGGTAACGGTGTGAACAGGCCGTGGCTCGGGTGGCTGTGGTCCTTGATGATCTTCTGGATGTTAGCGGGGTGAACAGGCCGTGGCTCGGGTGACTGGGGTCCTTGATGATCTTCTAGATGGTAGGAGGGTGAACAGGCCGTGGGTCGGGTGGCTGTGGTCCTTGATGATCTTCTGGATGACAGGGGGTGAACAGGCCGTGGCTCGGGTGCCTGTGGTCCTTGATGATCATCTTGTCCTTGCTGTGTCACCGGGTGCTTTAGATGTCCTGGAGGGCAGGCAGTGTGCCCCCGGTAATATTTTGGGAAGACCGCACCACCTTCTGGAGAGCCCAGCAGTTGCGGACGGTGCAGTTGCCGTACCAGGCGGTGATACAGCCCGACAGGTGCATCTGTAAAAGTTTGTGAGGGTTTTAGGGGCCAAGCAAAATTTATTTTTGCCTTCTTCACCACACTGTCTGTGTGACTGAACCATTTCCGATTGTCAGTGATGTGTACGCCAAGGAACTTGAAACTTTTCACCTTCTCCACTGCGGCCCCATAGATGTGCATGGGGCGTGCTCCCTCTGCTAACTCCCGAAGTCCACGGTCAGATCCTTTGTTTTGGTTGACGTTGGGGGAGAGATTATTTCCTGGCACCACTCCACCAGGCAATTAGACGTACCCCTCTAGTGTCGTCTGCAAAGTTGATGATTGAGTTGGTGAAGTGCATGGCCACGCAGTCATAGGTGAACAGGGAGTACAGGAGGGGGCTGAGTGCACATCTTTGTGGGGCCCCTGTGTTGCGGATCAGCATAGTGGAGGTGTTGTTGCCTACCTTCACCACCTGGGGGCGGCCATTCAGGAAGTCCAGAACCCAGTTGCACAGGGCGGGGTTCAGAGCCAGGGCCCCAACCTTAATGATGAACTTGGAGAGTACTATGGTGTTGAAGGCTGAGCTCTAGTCAACGAACAGCATTCTTAAAAAGGTATTCCTCTTGCCCAGGTTGGACAGGGCAGTGTGAAGTGCGATGGGTATTTTTTCTTGTCCAGGTTGGACAGGGCAGTGGGAAGTGCGATGGCGACTGTGTCTTCCGTGGATCTATTGGAGCGGTATGCAAATTACATTGGGTCTGGGGTGTCAGATAAGGTGGAGGTCATATGATCCTCTTAAAACTTCTTATGGCTGGGGGCAGTATTGAGTAGCTTGGATGAATAAGGTGCCCAGAGTAAACTGCCTGCTACTCAGGCCCAGAAGCTAAGATATGCATATTATAGTAGTAGATCTGGATAGAAAACACTCTGAAGTTTCTAAAACGGGTTGAATGATGTCTATGAGTATAACAAAACTCATATGGAAGGCAAAAACCTGAGAAAAAATCCAACCAGGAAGTGGAAAATCTGAGGTTTGTAGGTTTGCCTATCGAATATACAGTGTCTTTGCGGTCAAATTGCACTTCCTAAGGCTTCCACTAGATGTCAACAGTCTTTAGAACCTTGTTTGATGCTTCTACTGTGAYGAATGAGGGAAGGAGAGCTCATTGAGTCAGGTGTCTGGCATGAGCTGACCACGCGCGCTCCCGTGAGAGCGACCTGCGTTCCATCGCATTTCTGAAGACAAAGGAATTCTCCGGTTGAAACATTATTGGAGATTTATGTTAAGAACATCCTAAAGATTGATTCTATACAACGTTTGACATGTTTCTACAAACTGTAATGGAATTTTTTGACTTTGTCTGGACCTAGTGCCTGCGCATTTGGATTACTGTACTAAATGCACGAACAAAAAGGAGGTAGTTGGACATAAATTATGGACGTTTTTGAACAAAACAAACATTTATTGTGGAACTGGGTTCCACAATAAACATAACATTACTGAACATAACGCGCCAATGTAATCTAAGATTTTTGGATATAAATATGAACTTTATCGAACAAAACATACATGTATTGTGTAACATGAAGTCCTATGAGTGTCATCTGATGAAGATCATCAAAGGTTAGTGATTCATTTTATCTATATTTCTGCTTTTTGTGACTCCTCTCTTTGGCTTGAAAAATGGCTGTGCTTTTCTGTGACTAGGTACTGACCTAACATAATCGTTTGGTGTGCTTTCGTCGTAAAGCCCTTTTGAAATCGAACACTGTGGCTGGATGTACAACAAGTGTATCTTTAAAATTGTGTAAAATTCTTGTATGTTTGAGGAATTTTAATTATGTGATTTCTGTTGTTTGAAATTGCACTTTCACTGGCTGTTGTCTATCCCGTTAACGGGATCTCAGCCAGAAGAAGTTTTTAAGGATCGGACCCTTTTTTTCAATTTTCACCTAAATGACATACCCAAATCTAACTGCCTGTAGCTCAGGACCTGAAGCAAGGATATGCATATTCTTGATACCATTTGAAAGGAAACACTTTGAAGTTTGTGGAAATGTTAAATAAATGTATTAGAATATAACACATTAGATCTGGTAAAAGATAATAGAAAGAAAAAAACATGTGTTTTCTTTTATTTATTTTTTTCAACCTCTTTGAAATGCAAGAGTAAGGCAATAATATAATATTCCAGGTTAGGCACAATTTAGATTTTGGCCACTAGATGGCAGCAGTGTGTGTGCAACGTTCCAGACTGATCCAGTGAAGCATTGCAATACTGGACAATATTTTGTATCAAGTCTGCCCAAATGTGCCCGAATTGGTCAATTGATAAATTGTCAAGTACATAACTATAGAGAACATACAACAATAATATGGTAATACAAAATGTAAGTAATGTTACACTCCGCAGGTTGGTCATACATGATGGAATCATGTAGCTTATACTAACTATACAACATTAGATGCCCCGGACGGGTTGTGTGTGAGCATAGAGACAGCAGTAGGATCAAACTGTAGAACCAGTTCCTACATTTGAGGACCTGGGTTTCTAGAAGATTTTACCCCCAAAAAAACTACGCTGCGATTTTATCTCTGGACCCTCAGGATGACAAATCAGAGCAAGATTTACTGAATGTAAGTACTATTACTTACTTCAGAGGTGAATGTATCAAACAGTTGCCGTGATGAAGTTTTTGTTGTTGTGACTCTCCTCAAACAATAACATGGTATTTGTTCACTGTATTGGCTACTCAAAATTGAACAGTCGCAGTTAGGAATGAACAAGAATTTTAAGCTTGATAGTTGGTCAAATTTAGCTTGTGAAGTGTCACGGTTCCTGACCTGTTTCTCTTGTTTTGTATGTCTTTTTGGTCAGGGCGTGGTGGTTGGTGGGCAGTCTATGTTTTTTATTTCTATGTTGGGTTTTGTGTTCGGCCTGGTTGATTCTCAATTAGAGAAGGTGTGTATCGTTTGTCTCTGATTGAGAGTCATGATAAGGCAGCCAGGGTTTCACTGGTGTTTTGTGTGGGTGTTTGTTTCCTGTGTTTAGCGTTTTTGGGCCAGACAGGACTGTTTGCAGGTTAGTCACGTTGTTGTGTTTGTTTATTTGTAGTGTTTGTTGGTTTGCCATTAAAATCATGATACTCCTACTCCGCATCTTGGTCCGATCCATGCTCCTCCTCGTCTGAGGAGGAGAACGACATTTGACAGCCGTTACATGAAGTGGAAACGTCTACGTGCGAAGTGGTAGGCCACACATGCCTCACATAAGGGACCCCAAAGTGCTGAAGCATTAGCGTGTAAAAATGTAACGCTCACTACAAGTTCAAACTTGCGCTCTGGAAGCACGTTGCACAATAATGGTACATTGGCGTTAGCGAAATAATGTACTTGGGTTAAGCGACAGATAGACTGTAATTGGCGTTAGCACATGATGGTAATTGGGTTAGCCATATGTGAAATTGGCGTTAGAATTGAACTGTACATTGGCGATAGCACAATACTGTAATTGGGCGTTGCACATGAATGTAGCATTGGCGTTAGCACAGGAACTGTAGCATTGCGTTAGCCAAGTATTGTAATGGGGTTAGACATTAACTGTACATTGGGCGTTAGCAAAATAACTGTCATTGGCGTTAGGCACAATAACTGTAATTGGGCATTGAGTACATAACTGTACATTGGGTTAGGACAAGAACTGTTTAACATTGGCGTTAGCAATTAAATGTACATTGGCGTTTAGCAACAGATCTGTACATTGGCATTAGACAATAACTGTACATTGGCGTTAGGACAATATGGTAACATTGGCGTGTAGCACATGAACTGTACATTGGCGTTGCAGAAGGAGCTGTGATTGGCGTTTAGCACAATGACTGTCATTGGCGTTAGATTAACTGTACATGTGGGGTTAGCCAAATAACTGTACATTGGGTTAGCACATAATGTACATTGGGCGTTAGCAACAGGAATGGTCTTGGCGTTAGACACTAACTGTACATTGGATTGCAGCAGGACTGTACATTGGCGTTAGCACCATATGTACTGGCGTTAGCACAATATGTATTGGCGTTAGCAGCAGGAATGTCCATTGGCGTTAGCCAATTAAGTAATTGGGCGT
Source organism: Salvelinus sp. IW2-2015 (assembly GCF_002910315.2). NCBI lineage: Eukaryota > Metazoa > Chordata > Actinopteri > Salmoniformes > Salmonidae > Salvelinus > Salvelinus sp. IW2-2015. Next base: position 339 of record NW_019949196.1, on the reverse strand, counting down.
TAGACAGGATGTACATTGGGTTAGCAAATAAATGTACTTGGGTTAAGAGACAATACTGTACATTGGCATTAGCAAGGATGTAACAGTTGGGTTAGGCAAATAATGTAATTGGCGTTAGCAATAACTGTAATTGGCATTAACAATAACTGTACATTGGCGTTAGCACAATACTGTATTGGCGTTAGCAGCAATAACTGACATTCGCATTAGCAAATAACTGGTATATTGGCATTAGCAAATTTAATGTACATTGACGTTAGACAATACTGTACATGTTGGCTTAGGAAAGGAACTGTACAATTGGCGTTAGCACAAGTATACTGTACATTGGGCAATTAG